>NW_026596125.1:8070887-8100150 GCF_907164565.1 Psammomys obesus | reverse complement strand
AGATAGATAGATAGATAGATAGATAGATAGATAGATAGATAGATAGATAGATAGATAGATGATAAATAAATAGATGTCAAAGGAAACAGGAAAGGAAGGCACTGAGGGTATTATGAGCAAGCCTCTAGGTGATAGAAAGAACCTTATACAGGACAGCATGTCATGAAGAGCACTGTGGGCTTCAAGTTCAAGCCGACTTGTGTTCCACAGGTCAGATGCCCATTCTCTTCAATGCCCTCTGTCTGCCCTGCTTCCTCCTTCAAAGGAAAGAAGGCAGGCTAGAAAGAGATGAAGTGGAGTAAGGAAAAGACCTGAGTGTTCCAACTGGCAGTTCCACACAGACACAGAGTGAGGGTAGCCCTTTATCTAGAGGCCACACTTCACTTCCTCAAAAGAAAATTCCTGGGATAGGTCAATTCTATCTTGAATGTAGGGATCATCCTGGGCTAGGTTTTGTGTGGAGTATACTTGGAAATGTGAACCCTTAAAATTTCAGCACACCCACAGTTTTAGACAGCTGAAGGTACTGAGGCCAGCTGAGGTTCAGGGAAGAGACAACTTCTTTTGGGTTTGGTGAAGCAGGATACACTATATTCCACAAAAGACAGGGAGCTAGACACAAAAGGACGTTAAAGTCTGGGCAAGAAGGAATCTGCGTGCCTAGGCTGTAGCCTAAACCTTGCCTCTGACTCTGAAAACTGTGTTTCTCTGCAACTGGGCCTGTGTCACATGTGGATCCTCTAACTCTACCGAGACATGGGTAGTGACTAGAACAGTCTCCCAACGTAAGCCTGAGTTAGCCTCCAGAGCCACCAGAGAAAGCCAGAGACCCAAATGGCATCAGATTTCTTCACAGAAAACTAACAACTCAAATTAAACAGGAACTTTCCAGAGTCCTTCCAGAAGTTATGGTCTGCGGGCAGGATAGACATCCTTCCTGTAACAAAAAAGCTGACAGAGACATGGGACAAGGGCTGAGGCAGTGGGAGGAGCCCATGACTCCTGATGGCCCCAAACACTCACTTCTAGAGCAAGAGGCTGAGACTCACCACCAGGCTCTGTGTGCCACACATCCTTGGCTCAGCAGGCCCCAGGCTGAAGTTCACATTAGGAAACTTCTCTAGCAGGCTCTAGTCAATAGAACCCCAAGCAACACAATATGCAGCACGAACAGGGCCCCACACGATATGACACGGCACAGCTTCGGGGCAAGGCAGACTTTGAGCTCGCTCCTTGTGCTCCTGAAGGAGACTCACCTTTGTCTCACCTCCCTGCCGGGCTGTCACCCACCACCGTGGCGCATGCAGGCATAAGGCAGCGCCTTCGCCTGCTGGAAGAGGAGACTGTCAGGACACTGGATGGGCTCAGCCTTCTGGGCTCTCCACCATGAAGGTGAAACAAGTGCTGAAATGTCCTGTAACACGACATCCCTGACACCTAATGTGGGTGCAAGTGCACAGCAGGGCTGGATGAGATCCGAGGGCTGAGTGAACGCAGGAGCAAGGCAACAAGTGATCAGTATGCTCCCAACGTACATACCAACTGAACAAGAAGGAATAGTCACCAGAACCTAAATATACATTGGTCGGTTAAAAAACTGAAACAAAAACTGTTAATGACAGCAGGTAGCCCTTGGCTGAGGTCCTGGCCCATATTTTTGTGCCATTGGACAAGTAACGTATCCCTCCCATCTACATCAATAAACAGGTGTGCCCACCTCACAGACTGCAGGGAGAATGAGAAAGAAAATCACAGTGAACAGTAATCCAGTGCCTGGCACAGAGGAAGAAGCTGGGAAGTGTGAGCTGGCACTTGAATAAGCTCCCAGAGTCTTTATTTCTCGAGAGAAAAGAGAAGGGCTGCAAGTGCGTTCCTGCCCAGCACGCTGGCCCTTTGCAATACACACAGATAGTTTCACTTTCTTGAAAAATAGGAGAGCAGAACAGGCGAAAAAGAGGAAGTGGAAACTGTGGGACCACCCGAGGCAGCACCAATTAATATTGCCAACAACAGTGTTCCGAGTCAGAGCCATGATCCACAGGCTCAGAGAGGCACGCGGACTTCCCAACATCATACAACAGCAGATCCAGGGCCTCGACGTCTTTGCTCTTTCTCCAATACAAGGTGGTTTTAAAGTCTCCAGCAGATTGGAACAAGACTTGAAATTTTTTTCACTAGGGACTCCTTTTGATCCAATAAGTTTTTAACGTGTCCCTGGGTAAACAGGCATATAAGATAAATATAAAAATCAAACATTTATTGGTGATAAATCATAAAGAAATGTACTTAAAACCAATCTTTAATATACATCTAATTTAATCATTTATTAAAGAGTAAATCAAATTTAATACTGACTTGATGGATGTGTTTGTTTTTATATAAAGAATTCAGTCTTAGATGAATATTTGATACAGCACATCACATGGCATTTTAAATATTTTTCAAAGTTGACCAATATTTTGATTTAGAACCATGCTGCTGATGTTATAATTGCATACTCTCATTTCACATAAATGCATAGAACATATTTGCAGAAGTGTGCTAAGTGCCATTTCAGAAAGAGCAATAATAAATAAATAAATAAATAAATAAATAAATAAATAAATAAATAAATACACCTCTGCCCTAATGCCAGGACAAAACTCACTTCATGATCTTTCTGTGAAACTCAAATCAGAGAAGCAAACAGAAATTTCTTGTGTGTGTGTGTGTGTGTGTGTGTGTGTGTCTTCCTTGATCACGCTGGCAGACTCTCTTGCTTAAATGAACCAACAACTCACCAATTAAGCTATTCTAATAAGGTAGCTTGTCCCAGGGACCCCTGGCCCTGGCCATCTGAGCACTGGTATTATACAGTTTTTTTTTATGTGTGTGCTAGAAATTCCAGTCCTCATGCTTGCATGACAAGCACTTTATCTGTGGAGCCATCCTCCTAGCCCACTCAAACAACAAACATTTAAAAGTCAAACATTCCAATACAATACAGTACAACAGCATACTAATTTGATCCATATATGCTGACAAATGGCATTAGGAAACTATTAAAAGGCTTGGTTTGTTTTCCATAACAAAATCATTATGTTATTAAAAGAGCAAAAAACTGCAAAAAGCACTGCAAGTTGTCCATTACAACAATGTCAAAGCTGAGCCAAAGTCAGGAAGGATGGCAGGGACTGTTCATGTGACTGAGACAAATTACATGACAGAAACAACGTAAAGGAGCAAGGATTTGCTTTGGCTCACAGCTACAGAGGGTTCAGTTCACCATATCTGGGAGTAAAACAGCTCACATCATAGAAGACTAGAAAGCAGAAATGTAGAAATGCCAGCATGCCACCAGCCCTCTCCTCTATTTTTGTTCTGTCACTCCCAAGCCTCCAGCAGATGGGATGGTGCTCTCTACATTCAGGCAGGATCTTTCTTTTAAGTCAGACATCGCCCTGACATCACCTTCACAGATACATTGTGCCATGCCCCATCTGCTGAGCGATTCAAAGTCCAGCAAAGCTGATGGTGGAGACAAGCCAAAAAGAATGTTTTCTCTAATGTGTTGAATTTAGATTTAAATGAGTGTGTGCTTACACACCACACACACACACACACACACACACACACACACACAAATGAAAGCAGAAAGGGGATGGTTTGGGCAAAGGAATGACACCAGCAAGGGAAGTGAAAGGAACAAAGGCAGCTGGTAGGAACTACAGAAGAGAAAGGTACAAGATTTATATGTATGGGGACATCAAATTGAGACCTATTGTTATATGCTAACAAAAAGATCAACTAAAAACAAAACACTAAATTAAATATAAAAGGTGTTCATTTGAGTATTATAAAAAAGAAGGTAATCTAGGCAGCTGTCACCTCTGAGTGGTCCCGTGGAAACCCAGATTCCATTAATCCTCAAGTAATCTCTGTTGGGTTTATCTGAGATGGGCACCATTTACGCAAGTCTGTGGTGAGGTAAAAGACAGTTGGTGAGCGAAAGGGTTAGTTCAAGATCTAAGGCTGTGTCTTTTGGCACCAGAGCAAGACAGGCTCTCAGGATTTTATACCCTGCCCCTGCAGAATCACATGCAGTGGACACACAAGGACATCAGAGAGAGCCAACACTGGGAAGCAGCCTGGCATCTCAGCGTCAGCAGACTGACTCATTTCTGAAATGCGAGAATACCACTTAATTAGCAAAAGGATAAATCTGCAGCTACAAAATGAAGACATCACAAAGAAATGAATATCCACCTATTCTCCCCATGACACCACATACTGGGCCAGGCCTATCCAGGAGCTTTGGCAGAACGACAGAACTATTTAATGTTTCATACTGCTTATGCCACTTTACCTAACATACTCTTACATTTCCATGGAAATCACTTAAAAGGAAAAATAAAATGATGCTATTTGCACAGAAATGTTTATAATAGGTGCTACCCTCCTCAGGAATAACACATCAATTAAACAGCCTCTATATTCAACAGTGGGCAAAACTCAAGAAATCAATGGCACATTCTCTGATAGACTCCCCAGCATCGCTCCAAACTGAAAAATGGTCAGTAGTGTCTGTATTATTACAGCAGAAAAGTACAATCACATGTAAATTATAATTTAAAGCAAAAACTATATTGGTTCTTATAACTATACATAAACATACTTGTAACTATACATAAACATACATGCATATATCCATTAAAAACTAGCATTTGATAATGAGATTATGACCTATAACTGCACAATGAAAAATTGCTTCTGCTTTATGTACTGACTTAGCCTGAGGCCTATCTAAAAGAAGTATGCCTATTAAAGTGTAATTATGGCAATGTTAACATACATCACAATCAAAACAGAAAAAAAAAAAACATTTAAACAAAGGAATCAGCGCAATTGTGAATGTGCTTTGTACTGCAGTGTGAGATCTTTACTTATTTATACTAAGTGTGTCCAAGAATACTGTGTTCCAAGACCTTCTGTGGCTGACTTTCTTGGTGTTTGTTTGTTCTATAGCAGAGCCAAGCTAGTGGGTCAGCCATCCTCACAGCCTGTGCTTTCTTTCCCCCAGCCCTGTTTTCCATCTCCCTTCTTCAGAAAGTAAGCTTCCTGAAAACAGGGGCTGGGGGCCCCCTCTTCCTCTCAGAAGCCCCTGCTCACACACTGAGGCTCCCCTGGGCTCTGGCCTGGAGGAGAGGCAGGATTGTGCTCCTCAGCACCATGTTCAGGGTGTAACAGCGCTGAGAACCTTCGTCACAAGAGCCACAGAACAAACAAGAACTCACTGTGCTCCTTTTGTTCCGTCATGCTGAAAACAAAGCTCTCTATATCCAGTTCATTAAGAGGAGCTGGTATATCCCACAGGTACAAAGATAAATTAGGCTCAGTCCTGACTCAGACCCAGCATATTTCCCATTTAGTGATTTAGAAACAGGCATGCAATGGCAATATAATGAGTGTCATGACAGAGCATGAGGTAATGGCAGTAAATAGAGGATAGCAATCAAAGCAGGCTTCCTGGAGAAGGAAGTGACAAAGAGAATGAATAAGAACCTGCTCTGCAGAGAAGCAGATTGACAAAGGTTAGAAGGGAGCAGAATTCAGACAATGGAAACAGTATCACAAAATCACAGGACACAGTGGTCCGTAAGGGCAAGAAGGGTTGAGCTGTGGGTCTCCCGTTCAGGCACTGAGGCTGGGTCAGTGCAGAAGCCTGGATTTTGTGAAGTGTTTGGGGATAGGATGAGATACTGAAGACACAAAGCAAGGGTGGGGAGATGGACGAGAAACATCCAGAGAAGGCCTGTGGCAGGTCTCCCTGCAGGCGCGGAGGACCAGGCAACACACAGCAGACCTCTGTCTTTTCTCCTTGGAGGCAGAGTGACTACAATAGGGTAGAAAACTGAAGAGCTTCCCTAGACTTCTCAGATGACAGAACGACTCCCAAGTACACTTTATAGATGAGGATTTTTTTTCCTTCCCCCTAACAAAAGCACTTACAATGATCACAATGATGGAGATAAGGGAATTTTTTTTCCCAACAAACTCATGAAAACACTTTTGTCCTGGTTACTGTTCCTGATGGCCCAAAAGGATGCTGCCTGTTTGCTGAAGTACTTACAAGTCCCAGGGGCAACAGTGGCCTCAGCCTGTGAAAAGAGATCAAGGATGCAGAAGGACAAGTAGACCATCCCTGAAGGAGGAGTCTCTACTCCAAAAGCCGGTATTACCTACACTCCCAGAAACCGAATGGCTAAGGTTTGCATTAAAGGATACGTTCCCACTTCAGTCAACCAGATCAAATGTGTATATTAGCACACACTACTATACATTAGTAGATTGTATGAGTTACTCTTGAGTCACTATAAACAAAATACCTTCTATAGACTACTGAAGGGAGAAAAGGCTTATTTTGGCTCATGGTTTCAGAGTTCAGGCCATGAATGGTTGCCCATGGGATAGGGCAGAGCATGATGGCAGGAGTGTATGAGAGCAAGCGTTAATGCCACAGCTGATGGAGAGCAGAAAGGGAGGCTGGACCCAGACTCCAGGCTACGACCTTCAGTGGCAACCTCTAGCAGCTATTTCAACCAGCCAGTTTCTGACTCCTGAAAGTTCCAGAGCCTCCAAAAATAGTGTCAGCTGCTGGGAAAGAAACATGCAAAGTATGAGTCAGTGGAGGGCACTTCAGACCCAAACTATAATGTGCCTAGGAGAAGCTGTTGCTGTCATTTTAGTTATAAAATCTAACACTAAGAGTGAGAGTGATAAACCAAACAGAGAAATGAGTGTGTTATTCCTTGCTGTAATGAAATTTCCAGAACTGGAGAAGAATAAGGCAGGTGTGTCTTATCCACCAGAAAACTAAACATGCCCCTAGTGGTGGTGAGTCCCGAGAGACATCTGGACACATGGAAAAAGGAGAGTCCGCTATTTGGGGGGAAGCAGTACTGGCAAAAGTTCTGGAGGTTCGTAAGAATTTGACACTTATCAGGAGAAAAGTCAGAAGGGTGAAAAGTGCTCAACAAATGGGGGACAAAGTTGAGGGGATGGTAAAGCAAACAGCAGTTTGCAGGGCAGGGAAAAGCCGACTGCTAATACAATCAGGGTGCTATAGGGTTAATAAAAAGGAGCTATTATAGAGTTAGAGGTCTGGCCAAACCTGGGTGCTGCAGATAGAAAGAGGTGACTCCAATTTGTTGGTACCAAAGAAATACTTCACACCCACACTCACAGTCCATCCATCAGAGCACGCACCCATCAGCCAAGACACTAAGATGAAAGAAGCTCATATGGTATTTGCTTATCACCAGGGGTGTGCTTTCAACCTTTGGCTTTCTCTTCCCAAGCTGAGATTCCCAGAAGCCTCTGTCCTATCCTAACATCTCATGTCCCTGCCCTGGCTCACAGTCACTTATGGGGCTGTGCCCTGCCTGGTCCCTCTCAAAAGCAAAACCTGGTTTAGAAAGAAAGGCTTCAGCTTCAGGCTACCTTCAGGGTCAAAGTCCTTCCAGTGGCTTTGCACCAAGACCCCAGCCTGGCTCTCAGCAGTGTCTCAACACTGTGCCTTGTTATTGTTTAAGAAAACAAAGCTTTTTATTTTTGGAATTGCAAGCTGGGAGTCTAAACGGAAAATAAAAAGTAAATAACATTTGAGTGGAAGAGGTTCTGTTGATTTGCTTTGTTTTAACTGAAAGAATTCGACAAAATCTGGGTCAGAGATTTTCCGACTAGTTTGTGAATTTGCAAAAGAATTCTTACAGGTAGAAAAACTTTGTGATAACTAGGGTTGGGTCAAGCTAGTCCAGCTGTGATCAGGGTCTTCTTTCCACTCGACAGTGTGTGTAGCACTGCAGCCAGGCATCGCCAACAGAGATGGGAGGCACCAGCGACCCTCCTCTAACTTCCTCAGGGTGCTGCTATCTCCTGATTGCGGACCTTTTGTTCTCAAAACATACCTCACTTCCCTCCCTACTGAGTTGCCACAGCTCTGACTGTGGCTTCTCCCAAATGAAAACCGGTGGTCACCCCCTGCCTATTTGCTCTGAGCCTCTCCCTGGAGATCCTCACCCCAACCCTTGCAGGCCCATCCATCCATATTTTCCCTTAGTCCCAGTCTTTGGGGATGCAGTGACTAGGATAGACTAGGATAGTTCCAGGGCACAGTAATATGAGGCCCTGCCACTTTCAAGCTGTGTGGCCTTGGCCAAGTCCCTTAATCTCTTTAAGCTTCAGTTTTTCTCCTCTTAAAATAAGTGTGAAACCCTTTGCTGCCAGGCAGCTGTGGAGAGCAGATGAAGCATCTCAGGTCCCAATCCCTTTCTTCACAGAGGTCTGCTGGGCTCACATCTCACATCTCCCAGATAGTCTTTGTTCCCCTTCATGTGTCATTTGCAATAATTATCACGTGTATGGCTCCTGTTTGCAGTTCTGACCCCACTGATGCCAGGTTTCTTTGTGAGCAGGTACTCTCATGTCCTTTCATCTTTGTATTACCAAGAAATGAACAAAATTTGAATATGCAAAACACTAGCTGGGTCCACTTCCTACCACACTTGCTCCAATAAATACTTGCACTTCCTATAGATTATTTTAATAGGCTGCCCTGTGTTGTAACAACTGCCTGAATACATTACTTCTTTTCCTGGATTTTAAGTTTCTTGGAGCTATGGGTTTGTCTGAGCCTACCTTAAGTTTTATTTCTTTAATTTACATACAGCAAAGTTCATTCTTTCTAATGTATGGCTCCAGGAGTTTTGACAAATGCACAAGGTTGTGTAACCACTTGCCTTAGACATTTTTATTCCTCCCAAGGTACAACCATTCTATAAATATTTACTGAATAAATAAATGAGTAACTGAATGAACAAACAAACACTTGCTGGGAAATATTTCCACATCAGCCACCTGAAAATTTCTAAGTCAAAGACAATACAAAAGACAAGGTTATAAGTGTCACATCTCCTTTCTGCAAAGCAATTTCTCAATATCAGAAATCTCTCAGAAATGTTTTTACCCTCTGGCACAAAGCTTCCACTGCTATGGTGACATCCAGAGAAAATAATCAGATGATCATAATGATGTTGTGGGGCCCAGGAAGGTCAAAGATCATCGCCTATGGCAGCAAACTCTCAAGAACAACAGAAATGCCCGCAATGGAAGAGTGGTTAGTGACACTGGGAGACTTCAACATGAGGACATTAAAATCAGGCTTTTGTATATATACATGATATTGAACATAATGCATAATTGGGTAATATGACATTAAATATAAAGATAACCTATGAAACAATATGCTAACAAGTGTTTACAATATATTTTTGCACATATTGTAGAAAAAAATGCAAAATTTTAAAAACTTAAGTATTAACCTAGCTCTACAAAATATACATGCAAGTTGGCGTCCTGATCAGTGGATGCTATTTTCTATTTCTATTTCTATTTCCTTCATTGTTTCCAGATTTTCAACTTACTTTCACTAGATATTCCTACTTCTCTAGTGACAAAAAAAAAAAAAGTTATAAAAATAGAGTTGAAAGCCCTTTATTTCTGCTTAAAAAAAAAAATCTCCTAACCTTTATTTCATCTCTAGATGATTCAGTGGTGGCTAAATTTTCACGCTGGAGCTGTGGCATATGGCTCTGCTTAAAGGGGAACGTGCTTGCTGTCGGAGGCATGTTCCGAAATACTCCATCCCACTGGAGGATGACACATGCCAGGCAGAGCTCCAGGAAGCAGCCCCTGCCCTGGGGGCCGAGGCTTCCTCCTGTTACATCAGGGGAATGACAACGTCAACTAAAGGATGATGAGCAGGGTCTCTGGCTCAAGCACTGATCAGTCTTCACTGCTAAAAGGCTACACGATTTTCCCTAACCTCAAACAAGGCGGAATGCTGTGTCATTCATTCCTGTGTCCCTAGCAACTGGCTCTACTCTGTGAGTGGCATGATCATTTCTCATTGCATAACAGAAAAATCTAGAATCAGTCCTCAGTCTTTCTATGTTTCACTCCTAACTCTTCTGTTTATCAAATACCTTACTGAGTCCTCTGAACTTATCACCAAATTGGTTTTCATGTTCATTTGTTTTTCTTTGTCACCAAGGCATCTTCATGGCACTGAGTCTTGGGGATAATGCTAGTATATGCCTAAATGGGCCATGGTACACTAAATGAGACAGGGTAGTGTAAATGCTTGTCAGAAAACCTGCTGTGATGGAGGTGCTCAGTGAATGCAAGAACCCCTTGATAAGAGGGTACAAAGACACTAACAACGACAGACACCTGTTGTTTTCCATCTACTGCCAGTAACCACCTCTCTCACAGAGACATGACAAGATACCTCCACCCAATGTGTCATTCGCTCCCTGGACTCCAGGCTTTCCTCTCCACATGGAAAATTCTTTCCACCAATGCATTATAACTGATTTCCTGTATATCCTTCAAAATACAAATTAGTATTTTTACCCATATGCTTCCATCCTTACTGTTCCTTGTGGCTTCTATATAGTACTAACTATTGTCTCCTTCATGTTATATCTGTACTCTATAGGCCTGTAAATGTATATCCCATTAGCACACCTTTTAATACCCACTCATCTCTATTTCCATGTGAGCGAGATGATGTGAAACCCTCACATCTGCAGCACCTACAGCAGTGCACAGCATAGAGCAAACGTTAAATAAACATGGAGGGCCACCGTTAGTCCTCCGCCCAGTCACAGAACCAGGGATACATCCCAAGCAAGTAAAAGGAACTTCCTCTGCTTCCAAAGCCCTGGCTCTCTTGGTGACAAATCAACAACGCTCACTGCGGAAATATTTACCATCACTCCCCCTCCCAGATCCCATCCAGTCCCAAGCCAAGTGCCTGTCTTCTGGCCAGGACAGCCCACAGCCTAGCTGCAAATGTTTCTCTCAGTTCTCCCAGTCCATAACCTTAGCTATACTGTTTGCTACTGCGAGCATTATAAGATATATTTAAATATGTTGTAAAGGTCAGACAATTGAGCCATTTCCTTTTTCAAGAATCCATTTCATGCCAACGCAGAGCTGAGCCTCCCAGCACTCACTCAAGCCCGATTTGAAGGTAAATTATGAAGCTTCTTTCTCTGCTGTAAGGACAACTCCATCATGCATCATATTCTATGGGATAATGGCTATAAATCCATCTGTTACCAGCAGGAGCAGCAAGTGCTGAGAGCCATAGTAGAATCTTAAGTTCTGAGCCATCACTCTCATTTCAGAAAGTTAAATTCTTAAAAGCAGCTTCATATTCTGAAAATTTAGAAGAAAATGAGGGGGAGAGGCATCTAGCCAGCAAATGCAGATTCCTAGGCACCAGGCTGAGAATATCGGAAGGTAGAGCAGCTCTAGAGGCCCTGCTCTGCTCCATTTCTACCACACTCATCCCTGGTGAGGACAATTTCCCCATTGTCCTGATGTGCTGTTTGCTGGTTCTCATGAACACAGTGGTTTGTAAAGTTCCTGAAGAAAATGCTGAAATGAAAAACTTCAGCAAACACAGAACAGACTTCACATAAAACTTCTGCTTAACATTGTGCAGTTTGCGGTCCACCAACACCTCCCCAAGAACAAAGACTCCCTCAGAAGGACTTGTTTCCTATTACCCTTTGACAGAGAGTCTTGGTCCTAGTAATTTGGAACTGTGTGGTCTTGAGAAGTATACTTGGCCTCTCTAGGCTCCTGTCACCTGGGGTGGAAACTAAAGATACTTTGACTCACTTTATAGAAAAGTTAAAAAGTGGCAACAACATATTCATATAAAAATATTTACAGCTTCTTTCCCAACACCTCTCACAGTTCTGGGAGTCCTATAATGTAGACTCAGATGATCTATATGAGACAGAGACCTAGACAGAGTTAAGAAAGAAATAAGACTTCCCAAGAAAGAAGGGGAATGGAGAAAAGAAAGAATAGAATAAATGGTCAGGGAATGTGGAAACAGAGGAGGGGAAAGCTCTATTGGGGTACGAGCTTAGAGCACCAGGTGTGAAGCAGTGAGTGACATAATAGCCCCTTTCTTCGGCCTGATCTCAAATTCCACCTTCCAGAACAAAGCAATAGTGACAGACATTAATCCCAAAGCTGTCACAGACCTTGCTGACCATGTTCAAATGCCCTGCTTCATCCTCCCACCTCCCAAGGGAGGCCTTGACTCTTTAGGATGATGCTTAGTCCCATATCCAACTCTAACCCCATGAATCCATCCACCTCAACTTACAATACCCTCCACATCCTTTAAGCTCAGACTCCTTGTAAGCAGCATGGGCAGTTTTCGAGATTTCCTGACTATTCCTAGCATTTCCCATGCCCAAGGCCTTGCTTAGGTTCCCCTCTGAGCCAAGGATACCCTATGGCCTCCTTTTCTAAATAAGACAAGCCATGAAATAGGGCTCCTCATTCACAGAACTATCGCTGATCCTCCAGCAGGAATTGTCCTCCTATGTTCTCAGAGAAAGGTGTTTCCACCTCTGCTATAATAACATTCTGCCAAAGCTTTGTGAACAGGTCACTTCCCCTACTCAAGGGAGGAAACAGAAGCATAGGGCCAAGCTCACAGGTATGACTCACATGTGCCAGTACTCCTTAGAGGAAGCAATGCCCCTTGAATGCTCAATCTGTCCTACACTGGACCTCAGGAACAGCTCAGAGCAAAACACTAGGCTTGACTTCTTTCACTTACCTCCTCACCCAACTGCACTGTCACAAATGAGAGAATGAGAAGAGATATACCCCTCGGGGTATCTAGAGATGAGCTTTTCTTCCCGTGGTCAAGTGCCTCTCTCTCTCTCTCTCTCTCTCTCACACACACACACACACACACAAATCCATCTCTACTAGTCCCAAGAGAAATAAAATCCCTTTGTTCAATTCATATAATTTCTGTCCATTCCATTTTCCAAACTCCATCCCACCTGTCAGCTCTGTTGCCTTCTGAAGACGGAGTGTCACATTCATGGCACATGCTCTAAGGATCCCTCTTCCATGACACACTCAGTAGACAGACATGACCGAGCATTCTTTATCTGAGGGCTCACTGCTGACTAGGTGACAGTGGATAAGTCATTTCATCAAGCTTGGCCCCCACATCCTTGTATAGCACAAATCCCCACCCTGCCTATCCACACTGAAAAATTTGGAGAACATATGAATTAAGGGACTAAGGATGCATATGAAAGTATCTGATGAAGTAAAGGATGAAGGAATCTATCATTTAGTTCACATTGAAGCCACCTTACAAAGCAAAAGGCACGTGAAATTTTCCCTTTTTTATTTTTTAAAAAGTTATAATAATTATTATTATTAATTACAATTTATTCACTTTGTATTCCATCTGTAGCCCTCTCCCTCATCTCCTCCAGGTCCCACCCTTCCTCCCTATGCCCTTCCCCTAATCCACTGGTAGGGAAGTTCCTCCTCCCCTACTATCTGACCCTAGCTTATCAGGTCTCATCAGGACTGTCTGGGTCCTCTTTCTCTGCGGTCTAGTAAAGCTACCCTTCCAGGGGGAGGTAATCAAAGAGCAGGCAACTGAGTTCATGCTAGAGACTGCCCCTGCTCCCCTTACAAGGGAACCCCCATGGAAACTGAGCTGCCCATCTGAGCAGGAGGTCTAGGTCCTCTCCATACATGGTCTTTGGTTAATTCATCAGTTTCTGCAGGTAATAACCTCCTTCATCCTCCTCATGATCCTATGACCAAAAGCTTATATATATGGAAAGGGGAAGGCAGACTAAATGGGTTCAAATCCAGATTCTGTGAGTTGGTGGTTGAGAGACTGTGAGTCAGGCTCCATCTTTAACATGCACCTGAATCTCCACTTATAAAATTCATATTGGAAAATGCTCATATCCTGTGTGCTTGTCAGAATCAAATGAGATACTTCATGTGAAAAAGCTGTGGTGGACTGAGATGCCACTCAGTGATGAGGTAATGCCACACATGTGCAAAGAAAAGGGGCTATGGAAACTGTAGAGCACAGTGGCAATATCAAGGCACTATTATAAAAATAAAGGAAACTATTGAATCAGCAATGTAATTAGATAACTGGACACAAGCAGATAATGTCTTGTGTCAAAACAGCTCAAAACCCTCCCTGGATTGATTTCAACCCCAGCATCAGATGGTAAGCACGTGTACGGCTCCTCTTTCTCCAACTGGAAAAAGCTTTGGTCGGAAGTTGCACATCCCTGAAATGGCAGTCAACATAGCCAACCAGGGAGACCTTGAACCCTGGAGGAGGCAGAGGACCTCAAGCATGGGCTAGAAGAGAAAATGATCAAGAAAAGCACATTGCATTTCATGAGAACAAAAAAGCAAAAATGGGGTCACTCACCTGCAGTGAGAGCTTGAGTGAATAAAGGAGCCTGGAGTCTCATACAGACACATGAGATACATTCTCTACAACTAGGTAGGCACCCAGAAAAAAAAAAAAAAAAAACAGCGAGAATAGGTAGGTAGAAAGAAGAAAACCACGGACAGGCAGTAGAAGAGAGATTGTTAGAAAATCCTGCAGAAGTGGTTTTCTAACATACTTTAGCCAAGAAAACATTTCTTTAAAAGTTATCTGGGAAGCCAACAAGGAGGGAAAAGGTAAAATCAAAATGAGCTGGTTAAGGAGAGATCCCAGTACTGCTGTTTAGCCCCCTTGCTTCTCCACTCAGCTTCTGAGGGGAGCTTAAGGCCCCAAGGGCACAGCAGAATAGCACACTGACTGAGGAAAGCGAGGGTCTGTGAAAAATCTCGCCAGCTCTCCTTCATCACCTATCTATCCTCCATCTTTCTACTGTTTCTACAGGACCCCTTTCTACTGTTTCTTCGTTCTTCAGTCTAGCCATTTATCCCTGCTGCCAGTTCAAACAGAGGTGACGGTGAGATGCAGTATCATCTCTTCAGTACAATGTAAGTGGAAGTGATGTGTGCAATTTTTTAGTTTCTTCCTGGTGTGTTTTGAATGCCCCCCCCCCCACAACAGGCGCATGTGTTTGAACACTTGGCCCCCATCTGGTGGTGCTGTTTCGGGGGTTATGGAAACTTGAGGAGATAAAGCCTTACTGTAGAAAGTATGTCACTAGAAAAAGACTTTACTTGCTTGTCATTCCCTTTCTCCAAATCCTCTCATATACTCCACCCCACTCTCCTTCAAATTCATGGACTCTTTTCCTTTTCCAATTGTTACTGCATGCATGTTTGTCTATACATACACATTGCTAAATACAACTGTATAACAGTAGCTGTTTGTATGTTTTCAGGGATGACCACTTGGCCTTTAACAGCTAGCTAATCTTCCCTGAAAAAGGCCATCTCTCTCATTTTCGGAATTCTTCAGTTAACTGTAGTCCTTTGTGTGGGCTGAGAATTCATGGCTTCCCCCTGTCTCCCCTGTCCAGTTGGTTGCTGTCACCCCTGCTTGGCTCACGTTTAAGCAGTCATGCTGGTAAGACTTCATGGGCATGTATTTCCTGATATTACTAGGAAACACAATCTCACAGCAGACTCCCTGATCCTCTGGCCCTTACAATCTTACAACCTGCTCTTTTAGAACATTCTCCGGGCCTGTTTGACAGGTTGTGGTTTTCTGTAATGATCTCTCCCAGCCCCCACTTCTTGTTATCTCTCTGCTTCCGGACTGTAGAAACAATGCAGTGGACTGGCCTCTTGCTTCTGCTTGCCCTCCATGCCTACCCCACGATGATGAACTGTATTCCGTATTGTTCTGGCTTTATTCCTGTCGCTATGGTAATGTATCCTGAGAGAAAGCAACTTACAGGAGAGAGGGTCTCTTTCAGCTGGCAATTCTGGGTCATTGTCCATCATTGTGAGGAAATCACAATGACAAGAACTTGAGAGAGCTGGTCACATGGCATCCGGTCCCCACTATGTCCTTCCCATTATGTATGTTCTCTGCATTAATGTTTCCTGGCTGCTCCCCAAATGGGTGACACCTCACTGTCACACCCAGAGTAAGATATTAGAGGCTCCCATCACCTGGAAGTCAGTCTGCCACTTCTGTCTCTATTTATACATCTTCAACTTTGGGAAACCATAGTTAAGTACCAGGTCATTACTGAAAATGAGGATGCTGAGGTGTGTTAAAAAAAAAAAAAAACTTAATGCCTCCGAATATAAAAAGCCATTCTAATCACTTCATCTAATTACCTGGAAGAATGACTCATCAAAATATTTTAAATGGCTTAAAATATAATAAAGGAAAAAAAAAAGAAAAGGGGAGCAATTGCTGAGTGAGCTGGCAATGGGAAGTAGGGCTCAGGGAACACAATTCCCATTTTAACATCAAAGACGCAGGGATCTGTCAAAATCATTTTAAGTTCTATTCTTATCAGTGTTTCAACTTAAGACCTTAAAAGTGGTGGAACTTTCCTTTTTTTCCTTGGGATCTGAAGCTTGCCCTTACTGTGTATTACAATGACACCATAGGCTTTTACATACCTGTCAGCTCCTGTAAGGTTTTAGAGTTAGAACTAAAGTAATCCCTCAATGATTAGTTCTTCCTTTCATGCCCTGGTTCAAAATGGCTATCTCTGAATACAATGCCTTAAGATGATGCTGAATCAGATGCAGCTCTTACTCCCTGTGTTACCCCTTGCACTGAATAGAAGTACGGAATCCATTCGTCCTAACACTGCATTGTGTCTAGAGCACCTGAGCTGTGTGAGTAGATGAAAAGGAATGTTTGCTCCAAGTGAGCATGGCTGTCGCCTAGCACAGAGCTGCTCCTCATGTAGGAGTAATGGTTTGAACTTCTAAATTACACTCATAACTGAACGTTCTTACTCCAATTTTTCAAAGAAAAGTATAGTTTGAAAAATTTGAATAACTTTCCAAGGTGGTAAGTGAAGATCTGTCCAGGTTCAGCCACTGACCACTCATGCAGTCTCTCCCCTAAAGCAGAAAATTGTTAAAAAGCCACTGAACACTACCTGCTGTCAAAGACTGAATTTCCATAAGACATAGACACCCAGCCCTCCTCTCCTCCAGCCTCCAGATGGGGAGTCCTAGAGCCTGGAAGATAAAGAGCAATTCCTGAGGTTAGAAAGAGTGGCAGAAATAGAACCTCAACCCAGGCCATATCTGGCTTCTTCCTACTGGGCTTCTCCTCTAACAACAACAACAACAACAAAATCAGGTGGAGGCAGGAAGTGCAGGCTTGGAAAACCATCAACAAGCTTTGGAAATTGATAATGTAAAGGGAAGAATAGCTAATGATCGTGATCGAGGAAACTAGGGATGGGGAAAGTGGGGTTGTCATTTGCTCAACATGTTAACAGTGACTGAATTGTCTAAGCTACCAGTTTTTAACCACGAGTGTACGTAAGAATTCTTTGGGGAATCTTTCAGAAGCTGTCTGTGGTAGGCTCTTGTCCCATTCTTCTCCTTCTTCTGATGTCTATTGCATTTGTCCTTCTGAATGAGGCTTGAACATTTTTCCTGGGTCTTCCTTTATGTTTAGCTTCTTTAGAAGTATAGATTTTAGTATGTTTACCTTATATTATATGGTTAATATTCACTTATGAGTGTATACCATATATGTCTTTCTGCTTCTGGGTTACCTTACTCAAGATGATCTTTTCTAGTTCCCACCATTTGTCTGACAATTTCATGATTTCCTTTAAATCTCTACTGATTGAGGTATTGAAGCAGAGGCTGAGACTCACAGCCAAACTTTGGGCAGAGTGCAGGGAATCTTATGAAAGAAGGTGGAGATAGAAAGACCTAGAGGGGACAGAACCTCCAAAAGGAGACCAACAGAGACATAAAAACTGAGCCCTGGGGGCCCTGAAGAGAATGATACCCCACCCAAGGACAATGCATGGAGAGGACCTAAAATCCCAGCTCAGTCTCAAACTGGGGTCTCTAGTAAGGGGAGCAGGGACTTTCTCTGGCATGAACTCAGCAGCTGGCTCTCTGATCACCTTCCCCTGTATTGGGAAAGGGGCAGCCTTGCCAAGCCACAGTAGAAGACAATGTAACTAGTCCTGCTGAGCCCTGATAAGCTAGGGTCAAATAGAAGGGGAGGAGGACCTCCCCTATCAGTGGGCTAGGGGAGGGGCATGGGAAGAGAAGAAGGAGGGAGAGTGGGATTGGGAGGAGATGAGGGAGAGAGCCACAGCTGGAATACAAATAATAAACTTTAATAAATGTTAATAATAAAAAAATTTTAAAAAGGACTCTTTGAAAAGCTGGCTGAAAATGGAGGCTCTGCCTCTCTCTTTTCTACTTAAGACTAAAGCCAAATCATGGAAGCTGGGTTTTCATATTTTTATTATTTCAAACAATTTCCTTTTTAAAATAGTCTTAGGTTCATAGTAAAATTAATCTAAAGAAATACAGACAGTTTCTATAAACCCTCTACCCACATGTATGTCAAAGCTTCCCTTACCATCAGTCTCCTATGCGGAAGCACAAGGATTACATAAGGACATACTGTTAGAATCCTGTATTTTTTGAGTCTTAGCAAACATATGGCATGTAACCACCAAGCTAGTACCCTGCTTCATTACCTAAACACATTCCCTTTCCACATATTCCCCCCTCTCTTTTTCACCACTGTCTCAATAATCTTGGCTTTTCCAGGAATTGTGTCTATGTGTGTGTGTGTGTGTGGTGTTCATATTGCATGGTCTCTTCATATTGTCTATTAATGAATTATTTTCCATTAGCAGTGTGTATTTAAAGTTTCATGTCATATTTCCATGACATGATAGCTCATCATTTCTGAAAATTTTGTTTTGTTCTATTTATACTAGGTACCATATTCATTTACACTGTGAAAGGAATCTTTGTTCTTCCAAGTTTTATCAACTATGAAGAAGCTAATATGAGCATCTGTGTGCAGAGTTTTGAGTGGACATATGCTTTCAAATCATTTTGGTAAACACCAAGAAGTGTGACTGTTGGATAGTATGATAAGAGTGTGTTTAGTTTTATAATAAACCACCAAACTTGCCTTCCAAATTGTTTACACATTTCTGATTCTCATCAGCAACAAATGCCAGACTGGGGCTCATTATCCTTGCCAGTATTGTGATGGTCAGTAGTTTGGATTCTCATTATCTCATGTTTGTGTTTTCTTAAAAGAGATTCCATGTAATTTTCATGCAGATGAATAGAAACTTCAAGAATTATTGGTTTTGTAAGAATAAAAACAGAAAACCTTACCATCTGTTTTCAGGATCTTTTATGAGGATTACAAGATTGATATTTAACTCATTAATGTAGTCACATAAGTAAAACATTGACATCCTTCAAGGCCTCTTAGAAACAGACCTTCATTCTAAGTCACCAGGTGCCTCACCATGGTTCAAGAAGATATTTGGACCTCTCAACTTTTCTAGCATCCTGCTTCTATAAAAAGGAAGTATAGAACTTCAATTATATCAAGATACTGACTATAACCAGAGCTCTCAGTGCCTAAGACCCCATTGGTTATTAAATATTTACAGTGTCACCCTTGGAATTAAAGAAATAGTTATCCCTGATAATTAGAAAGACAAGCTTGGCTTACCAAACATACGGTAAAGCCTCATATTCAGACATGTTGATCATGGAGGCCTCAGTGGGGACCTAGGGATTTACGTGTGTGTGTGTGTGTTGCTGCTGTTGACTTTCACTTTCCTTTCCAAGGTCTTAAGATTTGGCATTAGTTTCTTTTCTCAGAACTGTAACAAAATACCTGACAAAATCAACATAAACATTGGATGGTTTAGTTTGAAGGTATAGTTCACCATGGCACAGAACTTATGGCAGCCAGATCCTGAAACAGCTGCTGACACTGCACTGCAACTGTAGCCAGAAGGCAGAGAGGTGAATGTTGGTGTTCCGCTCACTGTCTGGTTTTTTTATCAGTTGGGGGAACCTTAGCCCATGGAATGTTCATGCCCACATTGATGGAAGGCCCTCCTCACCTAAATTAACATAGTAGAGACATGCTCATAGATTCATTTCCTAGATGACTCTAGATCCTTTTAGGTGGATGATCAATATTAGCCATCAAACACTCCATTGTTTTCTTTCAATGTTCATAATTTGTTCTGGCAATTGAAAAAAAAAAAAAGAAGAAGAAGAACATTTCAAATAGAAGTTGAATGGCAAACATTTCAAGCTAGAAACATTTTTTTTCTAAGAAAAAATAAAGTTATAACCAAAAGCCATGGCTATAGAAGTAGAGACATTATTCAGAAGTTGAAAATTCAAATCTAGTCCCAGTGAACAGTTGTCTGACTTTAGTCAACTGACATAACCACTCCTCCCTGAAGCTAATTTCAAGATTGTGGTAAATAAATGCCAGTCAAGAGAATAGAAGCAGTACTGTAAATACCAAGAATTCTAATGGACTACCCCTCATTTAAAAAAAAATCAACCTTGATTCAGACTCTTCCCTGGCCAAGACTGGCTTAGCAAACACGTGGTCACATCCAGCCAATGACAGATGTGTCCCACTTGATCTTGCTTGTTTGAACATCCAAGCATACTCTCTACTATGAAAGCAAAATTTGGAGAAATTTTTCTAATTCTATTTTAACTTATGTGCTAAACATACCTCTTTATTCGTTTGTTTCTCTTTTACAACAGCAAATATTCTCAGCCCCTGTTCGTTCTTTGTTTGAGAATGCCTTCTCACAAAGTATTTCACCCCTGCTAAATGCCAAACAATTCTTCGGTATCCTGGCTCATTCCCTGTCACCGGATACCATTCTGTCATAAGCGCTAGGCTGCAAACAGCAGAGAAATGGGCAGATAATGAAATTACTGAACACTCAAAGTGTCAGAGACTGACAGGCTGAGGCCATCCATCACCGTTTATATGAGGCATTAACATGCCACCTTCCTATCCAGGGACAAAGGGGCAACGTAAATAGTAAATGCTCTGGACTGGATTGTGCAAGAAACCAATAATTTAATGAACTGACAACCAGCCAATACCCTGACAGTGTGTCCTGCCTCTGCCTCTGAACTTGTTTTACACACGCACCTGCCCCTTGAAGGACAGAAAACATTCATGTCACTCAAACTTCAATTCCTCTTGTATCGCCTCCCTCATGAGCCATATTTGCAGCTCTTCCTTTTTTAAATTTGCATTATTGATTTGGGGAAGGGATCAAGTATTCCTACCAAAATGGAAAATCAGTATCAACTACCACAAATGCAGAGTAATCATAAAAATAGGTGCAAAGCAGGGAAAATGTGGTTATTAAAGCATAGTTGATACAGCTCCCTGTCATGGTTGAGCCTGCTCTTTCTTTCTGAAAATAAAATATCATCAAGTATGAAAAGGTGTTAAAAACATATGGGCCCCAAACAGATTTTTTTTTCTCCTTCATATCCTAGAAGGATTAAAAACAAACTAGGAAAAGCATGAATTCAATCATCAAGTAAGCCAATGTTATTTTATTACCACATTTATGTGCTAGATAAACTCTTGAAATTCTTGCACTTTGGAAATATCACTTAGATGTCTCAACCCCAGTACACATGGATCACTGACAGGCATTTCACAGATACTGATCAAAATTCACAGACTTTGTTAAAGCCAAAGGAGAAAAACTAAGTTCTACCCAACTAAATTATACACGGTCTATGACATCCTCGAAGAGGTGGCTTCTATGATATCACTTAGGGGTAATAAGCCTCTCAGGCATTTGATCACAAGAGGGAGAAGCCATTAGAGTAAAAGATAAAAGACTGAGCAGGAAGGTTCTTTGCCCAGTGTAGGACAAAGTAGCCTTGCTTAATGGTCAAGATACAGATCATATAACTCAAGGTTTAGATAAGACTAAAACTGATAACTATAGAATCTCAGATAAGAGCAGTGAACAAAGATGAATCATAGCAGCCAGTGGGATTTGGAATCAATCAGGTCAATAGAAATCAAAATAGGTCCAGTTCACCCTTTATCTAGACAAGACTCCTAGTGGAATGTGATCATCAACCCACCCACAAAAACCTCAATCCAGAACTTATCCTGCCTACAAGACCTGCAGGGGCAAAGATAGAACAGATAGAGCAGAGATTGGGAGAATGTCCAAGCAATGCCCTGCCCAACCCTAAGACCCACTCCATGGAAGAAAGCCAACCCCTTTCACTATGATACTCTGATATGCTTGCAGACAGGAGCCTACCAGAGTTGTCCTCTCAGAGGCTCCAATGGTTCAAACCAGATACTGAGACTCACAGACAAACATTGGAAAAAGCATACAGAGTCTACTGAAAAAGAGGGGGGAAGGATAAATGGACCTGGTTCCACAAGAAGATCATCAGAGCCAATCAACCAGGGCCCAGAGAGGCCTATGGAGTCCGAAGCACCAACCAAGGACAATACATGGTCTGGACCTAACTCCTCTACTTTTAAGTAGCCAATGGGCAGCTTAGGCTTCATGTGGGCCCACTAGTTAGGAGAGTGGGGCATATCTCTGATATGGACTATGTTGTTTGACTTTTGACCATTTCCCCCTGATGAGGCTGGCCTACCAGGCTACATAGGAGAAAAATTAACTCAGTCCTCATATGAATAGATGAGCTGGGGTGTCTGAGTAGGGGAGCTCCTCTATTCTAAGGAATAGGGGAGGGGAATGTGAAAGAGAAGGTGAGATTTGGAGGAGAGAAAGAGGGCCTATGACCAAGATGTAAATTAAATTAATTAATAAACAGAGAAAAGAAAAAGAAAAGTTGGGAAAAAATAAAATTAAATAATCGGTCCAGCCAAAGTCTAGTCAGCACTAGGGACAGCTAACCATGGGCACCATGAACTGTGAACAGACAGCAGCTGGATCTCTAGAGTTCTGATCTTTCCCAGCTACCATCAACTCTTAATTAATGGATCTTCCCATAAGGGGCATTTTTTATATCCAGAGGGATGGATCAATAGTAGATATAGTGGACTAAGACAGAAGTGTTGGCAGTTCTGTCTTATATTATTGTGTGAAATTTTGCCTTGCACTCAAACTTGAAAACATCCCAACAGACACAGGAGACAAAAAGCACATTTATCATGAACCACATGTAGAACATGCACACATTTCACAGAGCAGAGAGCATTTTTACAAGGTGTAAAAAAGCTGAATTTTTAAAGAATGGAATACTGAAGGAAGGTTTTCTCTCTCTCTCTCTCTCTTTTTAATAAAGAACTATACAAAAAGTTATTTACCATCTTAAGGAATCACATGATAAATGGCAATGTTGTTTATAGCATTGGAATTACCAATACAGCACACCTGATAGTCTGCCTTTATTGCTGTCTTATTCATGGTAATTTCTATGTTCAGAAGTGAGCTTCTGACGCCTTCATTATATATTCAACTGTAGTCACACCTTCACATTACTGAAATGCATACTATTTTGTTATAAATTACACACTTTTATTTCAATTCTATATTGCAGTTAGGGCATTATGTTGATTTAATTATGTGTGTAGGCAGGTTACATTATCTCTGAATGTCATTTCAGTATTGTAAAGTGAACATTTCAAAATATTTGTTAAAAAGAGGGAAAATGGGGTCTAACACTCAGGGAAACAATCTGCAAAAACCTGGTTCACAGTGTTGAGTCTTGACGCCACGTGGGGCTGTTCACACCCTCTGATGAGTCCATCTAGGGCCTCACTGAGTAAAGAAAGTCACCCAGTTTGCCTGCACAGCCCTCAGTATGAGGCCTCCTTGCACACAGCAAGTTTCCACACAGAGCTCACAGCTGCTGTGCCCCTCTTCAGTCTCTTTATCACCAGCCATCTCTTCGTCCCACAGAGAAAACCAGTGAGCAGGTGTATAGGCTCATTCAGTGAACCACACTGAACGTCTGAGGGTTTTCATTCCCTCTTCATACTCTCCCATTTTGCTCAAGCTTCTGTTATTAAATGTGAATATTTAACATGTTAAGGTTCTTCTGGGATACTGTTGAGGGTGGTCCCCGAATCCATGCGATCTCCACAGGATCATGGTTGCACCCTTAAAGCTAGTGATTCCCAGATTCATGAAACACTGTAACAAAGTGCCACTAAGTGTACAAACCCTCATAGAAATAACCTTGTTGTTCCAATAACGCATGAATTCTTCCAGTTAACCAGCAAACCAGAACCAAAATCTTTTAAAGTTTTCTCTTCTTTACCTTCCAATCTCCAAGCACCACCTGCTTTGAGCCTCAGCATTCAATTTGTCAGGGTTCCCATCCACATCAGCCACTGGGTAATAAAAAATGTCTCTTGAAGGAAACAGGCTCACTGGACAATGTCTCATGCTTCAATCCAGAGAGTTGTAGATTGCACACATGCCTGATTTCCCAACCCAAGCCTAGCCAGAGTCTGGCAAAAGTATGGGCATAAGAACCCAACCACCATACAAAGTATTTGGAATTGTGATGGCTCTGGAAATTAAGGGGTGAATGATGATGTTAGGGTAATCTGAGAGCACTTCAAAAGCAGCTTTCAAAGACAATGAAATCCACTTGTGTCTTATTCTGTCCTTGACACTGAGGCAAAGAAAAGCCTGGACCTGTGCCCTTCACACATTGCTGTCATCTTCTCTGGCTTCCCTCCACTGACTGCCTCACTCTACCCCCAAAATCTTGGTCATTCTAAAAGTTCTGCCTTCATCTCCCCTTTGTCCATATTCTATTCTTAGAAAATTCAATATGTTTAATCAGCTTCACTAAATGTCAGCTCCAGAACTTCCATCTCCATCTAGACCTCTGTCCACATCTTCAGTCTTATAAACACAACTGTTCCACTTTAATGGTACTTTAAAGCCACACCCAGCCTCCTCCCTTCCCCTTTCTGAAGAGGAAACCTTGCTTTTCCATCTGTATTCCTCTATGTCCCTGTCTGGGCTCATGATGTCATTGCCCTTCCTCAGCACCCATTAAAAACATCTCACTTTTCTCCAAAATCAAGAAATCATTGTTAATTCATATGAAATTTTATATCTGTAGTTTAGATTTCTAGCCCATTCTCACTTCTGTCCATGTTTCTACCATTTGCTCTCCAGGTTATCATAATTCAATGGGCTTGAATTGATCCCTCTTTATCCTCAACTCTAGCTGTTTCCCTCAACTTCCAAATGAAGGTGCTCTGTGAAAACACATGGTGTCCAGGCTCTCAGGTTGTCCCCCACAAGCTTGTGAGGGTCACTTGCTTTGCAGAATACTGGTTCCAATACTCAAGCTTGCACTCATTTCAATCAGGAAGACTTAACACATTTGAATCTAGCAGATCTGGGACTTAATGGTAGGTTCACAGATTACTGTGTGACCTTGGGCAAGAACAGGAGAGCAATCCCATTATTTTAATCACCCTAATTGGAGAGTTGCATTTACTGTACACAGAGTTCAACTTCCCATTCAGTGATTCTATATTTTAAAAACTCATAGGAGTGGGCTCATGTTATCTGACATTCAAAGCAACGCATTTCTAAAGTGGTAAGTGCGTGTTTTACTTGAAATTTAACATAAGAGTAATTCTGTCTCCCGACTAATGTGGCAGGTTGGGGGGGGATGCATGTCTGATTCGTGTTCCAAGAATTCTCTCCTCTTTTGCCCGAGCATGAAGCTGACACAAAGGTTAAGCTGGGAAGGCTAATGACCCAGATGTTACCCAGTTCTGAAGTTCTGCAGCCACTGCTAAAGAACCAAGGAGCTCATGTAACTGCCTGGAGTAGATGCACAAAGGTGACAAGTGCACAGGGTCCTGTACAAATGTAAAAACTCAGAGAACATGGGGTGTAAATCAAAGCCACTAGATGACTCTTGGAGGAGGCTGCTTTTCAAGAAGAAAATGGTAAAGAACTATTTCACAGCAAGAATACTTAAAATTCCACTTTCCAAGGCAGAAACTCTTCCAGGGTCCGTAAGGACAAACACTCACGGTGTTTCTCCTAACAGCCAGGAGCACTGCAAGTGGGAAGAGCAAAGGGAATAAAACACTCAGTGCCTCGAAGGACCAAACAGCTTTTGTGAAGTCATTAACATGCTTAACTAGCAGAGCAGGACAGATGAGATACACTTTAAAGGAGAGGTTAACCACCTGTCATAGAAGAATGAGACTCTAACTGGCTTCTGCTAGATAAGCTGGCAGCGGTGAGCCGGGGTTAGGTGGAAGCCTGCCTTCCATCTTCCCCTTAGCTTACCCTACTGCCCAGAAGCCTCCAGTGGGAGAGCTGGGTGGTGTATGAGGGGTTTGCACGCAACTCTGACTTCTAAAGCTGTAAGTTCTGAGTCCATACCAGACCTACCTTCCATACAACATTCTCTTGCAAAGAAGTCTAACATAGGTGCGATTCATTCTATCCTTATGTCCAGTCTATTCTACTTTCTCTCTGATTTGATTCCTAAGCAGAAATATAGTAAGTTTGATATTAGAAAAATACTTGAGACTGTGACTTGGTCTGGGAGGATGGTGTGGAACTATTCAGTAGCTGTTGTAACTCATGTCTATCTAAAGACTTCCAAATCAGAATATCTCTGTCTGGAAGAGAACTGCAGAGTCATTTATGTGTCAAAAAGAATGAAGATTGGCCATTCCCCTGGCCAAGGGGAGACTGGGGCTTTGGGACTCGGGTGTCTACGGTTGTTCTAGCTTCATATCCAGTCACAGCAGCATAGCACCTTCTCTTCATTCAGTCTTCCATGTCATCTGTGTCCTGAAGGAAGCATAGAAAAATTCAGACACCAGGCTTCCATTGGCAACTTTAATCAGCCCATGAAGAACCTCTGATTCATCTGGAACAATGATCTAATTCTTCTGAAGTCTTAAAAAGAATGTTCAAAAGATGATCAGTCCAACTTTCACTCATCACCAGTGTGCTACCAGCCACAAGAAAATTTCACTTGGTGCCTTTAGGCCCTTCACATTCACTGAGCCTGTTGGAAGCCATTAATGAGTAAATGTATTTCTTGTATGAAGACAAGTAGTAGGATGGCTTCTTAAGCTTCCTTCCAGCCCTAACCCCTGCCCATAGCAGTCAGAAAAGTAAAACCTAAGTAAGGGGCTGATTGAAACTAAGTCTGTACAGACATCTACTTGACTACAAGAGTCTGAGCCTGTATTGGTATCTGCAAGGTGACTAATTAAAGAAAAGATTGCCCATGACATTGGCTTCACCTGTCATCTGTGCCTAGGCCCAGCCCTGCCGCTCCACCATCAGCTTATGAAGTCCTTTTCTAGGCTTCTGCAGACATTGTTCTACCAGTGACCTTGCTTTGAGCATCCTTTGCATGTTTTTTTTTTTTTTTTTTTTTAGCTCTCTTGTGCCCTGGAAGTTGCATGACTACTCAGAGTTAGGACATCTCTGAGTTCTCCCAGCTCTACTTAACTGTCAGTTGGGACAGTTGCCCAAAGAACAGTGCTATTTGCAGACTATAAAATAGAGCAAGAAATGGTTTGCATTCTAGTCCTTATGCAAACAAGAGTGTCATCTTATGGAGGTCAAGTAGACACTGGACCTCAATTTTCTTATCCTTAAAACAAGAAAGAGAGGGCTGAGTTAGGTTCATTCAATAGAGATTTCTCATCCTCTATGCAAAGGACCATTCGTGATTCTACTGAAGCAAAATGTTATCATTACCACAACCATGCCTTGCTCATCTACTGGGCCTGACCCAACAGGTCCCATCTTAGAAAAAGCTAAACAGTAAACAGCTGCTGAGCTGTCACTCATAAGGCATGAACCCTGCCTTCGGGCCACTCATACACTTGCATGTATGAGGGAGAGTGAGGGTGGACTCCAGTAAACACTGGGTACAAACAAAGGCACTGAGAGAGATGCCGTGTGGCAGAATGCACCTTAGAGTGAGCTGAACTGTCATCTAGGGTACCACTGGGAAAACTTCAGGAAAATGCAAACATCTAAGCCCCTTGATGAAAAAGCTCAGTCAGAACCCTCCAATGCCGTATTTACAAGGGAATTCCAAATCAAATTTTTTCAGCATTCTTTTTTCTCTTCTATCATGTGGACGCCTTCCACCCTCTCTCTAACAAAGCTTTCCCTTCTCCCTTCTCCAGTTTTATTCTTCCATCACTGAAAACTCCAAATAAGAAATGGTTTCTCTATGTCTGCCTGAATCTAACAGGAGGTTGGCTAAATGTAAGTATTTATGCACCTAGCACTGTCTTTTTGATAGTGCTGTCAGTAATTTATAGGGCCACTGCCTGTTGCACTGCGTTATTTAGCACTATGGTATTCTGAACGCTATAATCTGCACCCCCATGGATCAGAATAGGAAGGACTGCAGTGCTATGTGAAAAGTTAAGCAGCTGTCGTTCTCCATTATGGAGAAGAACCCCCTGTTTAGTGAAATCTAAGGACAATTACAAAGGCGCTGATACAGAGCCCCTCTGAGACCCCATTCCACTAAGAAGTAACAGGAAGAAGAAGAAACTCCTGAATTATTCACCAGATTGAGCCCTGGCACAGCCAACACACCAGCTATCAAGAGAAAGCCAGGCAGAACAAAAGTGTCTCAAGAATCACAAAGACAAATAATCTTTATGTGGCGTAGGACAAAGAGCTGAAGTGAGCAGGTAAGGTGTGACATCTCAGTTAAAAAAAAAAGCCATCTTCCTCCATTGGATACGACATTCTTACTGCAGATAGGAGCTGGGCTGAGCAAGAATGAGTCCAGTCAATTGTTTCATTTTTGTTTCTCTGCAAAATTTTAGTTCTGTCATTTCCTACGGAGACAGAAGGGGAGAGAGAAAGAGGGAGAAAGAAAGAGAGAGCATGGAAAGTGAGAGTACTGCTTGCTGACACAATTCAGTGGCAACTGTTCCTGACCCGTGTGTATGCGTGTATGTGTAAAGAGAACAGGATGCCTCAACCTCTGTCCCAAGAGAAGAGATGAAGAGAGCCCAGTTATCCTGAAATACACATAGAGAAAGAAGATGCTGTTTAATGCCTTATACAGAATAAGAACAGATAAAAAGAGCTGGGCAATCCTCTGCTTGTCTGGCCAGGTCTCTCCATGACCTCCCAGAACCCAGGAGAAAGACTGGATATCAGGAAAGGAGGCAAAGAGGGTATGGGGGAAGTCAGAAGAAGGCAGTGAGGAAACCTGGACCACAGGTCCACACCTACTAAGTTGAACATGAGCTGTTTCCTGCTGTTATCTTACAAACAGGATACTGGTGTGTTGCATCATCACCTCTAAAGTCCATGAAAGAAACTTTGAACATCCAAAATGACTGCCAGCCCAATAGCTGTAAAATACATACATACATACATACATACATACATACATACATACATACATA
>NW_026596125.1:8017735-8070877 GCF_907164565.1 Psammomys obesus | reverse complement strand
GGGAGGGAGGGAGGGAGGGAGGGAGGGAGGCAAAAAAAAGAAAAAAATGAATGAATCGATGGATGGATGGATGGAGAAAGAAAGCAAAAAGGAAAGAAAGAAAGGGGACAAATCTAGAAATACCAAAAAAAGATTTTTACAAAAAACTGTATCATTGCCTGTCAACCAAGGCTTTACTCAGAAACAAATGCAACAAATTTCTTATGTGCAGGTACAAGACATATATTTATGTGCCCACCTTACTTTAAAACAAACGTAAGCAGGCTATGGACTATACAGTGTTTTACTTTTTCTTATTTATATTAGGCAATGGTAAGCAGGCATTATCATTTTATTTTCTTTTATTTTAACAGCTGCATACTATTCCATTTTATGGCTAAGGCATAATTGATTTATCCATTCTCAAATTACAGACATTATTATCCCTTCTTCTTGTGATATGACAATAAATGATGTTTGGGCTCTGTTTCAGTTCTTTTTCAGTTCAGTCATTTCCTAAATCAATTTCACCATCTTCCTCACCTTGACTTAGGAACCTAATCTGGGAGGAAGAACAAATATCCATGCCAAGCCATGATTCTCAACAAAATGAAATAAAATAAAAGTGTCCCTAGCCAGACCAATCTGGAGGGACTTTGTGAGCAAAGTCTTATAAGAATAATAAATCTCTCCCAACACAGAGCTGGTTGGAGGCAGCTGGGCTGCAACCACAGGCTGCTTGGTTTGTGATGTAGACAGGCCATACTGAAACCAGAAAACAGAACCATATAAATCTCTGTTGTATGCCCCGTTTCCATAGGCAGAGACCTGCCTGCTCATAACTGGCTCTGATTACCTGCTTATGATTGTAATCCTCATGCCATCTCTTTCCCTATGCTCAGGGGATTCAGAGCTGGACAGTGGGCATTTTAAAAAGGGAAGTGGCAATATGCCCATCATTGAAAAGTGATTTCTTCTCTTGAATCCAACTGCAGTGGATCTCATCATCCCCCTTCACATCCCATCTCATCCTGTGCAGACAGAAATTGTTTCTAGAAAAAGAATTGCCACCTGCTGTCCTGGTCTATAAGAGCATCAGATGCCTGAGGCTGAACTCACAGCCAAGTTCAAAGTTCTCATCAGTGAAAATTCACACCCCAGCTAGCCCTCTTGTCAGGTTCCTGAGGTATGTCTCCTGACCAGAAAGAAGGAAGAGAATAATTTTAATGGATCACCGTGACTCACTACAGAATCACAGCAAACCTAAGACCAAAGATAGGAAAGGGTGTGTGAGCGCCACCCACTGCAGACAAGTGCATCATTCCAAAAAAAAAAAAAAATTACTACTTCCACCCTCAACAGAAACCCCAATTTTAGTGAACCCCATTAGTTAGGACCCTGAGGTCAGGAAAATCAGCAGTAAGGATGCCATTTGGCAGGGAAGCAATGAATGGTGGTCTTCTCCAGCCCACCTCCTTCAGTGAGGCCTGAAGTAATGCTGTCAAACCTACACTGAAACCCAATGTGAAAAGCTATGTCCTCCTGTTCCTGGGCTGAAATAAATAAGTTACTGAGGTGGCCGCTGCTGTTAGGGACCAATAGGGGCTTGGCCACTTTTAAGATGTGGTGATAGGTCCAGCAGGACCAGCCAGTGCACTCAGTGATGCAGGATGGGCAGGTGGTCATTCTGTGGTGCTTTGCAGAGTGGAGCAGCCAGTGTTGCAGAAGGTTCAAGATGGTTGCTTAAAGTGGTCTTGCAATGCTTCTCAAGCCAGTCTTAAGGTCAGGGTCAAGCACTGGGCACAAGGCAGAGATATTCATGGACACTGACTTAGAAATTAGAGCATGGGAGTGCTTAACAGGCCTCACGGTCTCTCTGAAATGGAAGGAGCAGGGGAGGCTGCAAGTGTCAGTTCTGCTGAGTAGCAAGCATCACTGTTCAGCTTTATAATGCAGAAAATTATCTCTATATTCATGGGAGACTGAGGAACAAGAGAGCCTGTTTCAATGGAAGGCTGGCCCTGGCCTCTTGTGCTTGCCTCTGCAGTTCCTGATCTCCTCCTGAGCCTGGAGCATGCCTGTAAGACTTAACTTTTCATATGCCTTTCATTTGTTTAGTTGGTATCTTAACCCCTGTATGGATGTGATAAGGGAAGATTTTTATCCCATTTTGCCTCGCTGTTCATTAGAATAGAACTTGACAGACAGGAACTGTATAAACATATGCTAAATGAATGAATAAATGAGGTAAAACACAAGAGGTACTAATTCATTGCTAATTAGGATTCCCCAAAGAACAACAGTGATTTCACATCAGTGACAGAGAGGGCTCCTTCCCTCACACAAGCCAAAGTGAGTGCTCACCAACACACCGCCGAAGCAAACACTCCTCACCAAGGAGGGTCCCGTTAAACCAGTCTCACTAAATCCCGAGCCCACTGCACACTGCACAGCTGCGCCCTGAGTAGGCTCTCCAGCACTGTGTGCACCTCTCTGTCAGTGTTCTCTTCATTTCACTGGCAGCATCTTATCTTGGTGAGATCCACGGCCCCAGAGATATTCATAGACATTGACTCAGAGATTAGAGCACAGGAGTGCGTAACAGGCCCCACGGTCCCCCTGAAATGGATGGTGCAAGAGGAGGCTGCAAGTGTCTGTTCCGCCGAGTAACGAGATCTGTTCAGCTTTACAACGCAGAAAATCATAGAGACGCTAGGAACCCATGTCCCCGGAAGGCGCCTGCAGTCAAGGCAAGCATACTCTTTCTACCCAGTCAACATCAACTCCAAAATGGGCAGTCAAGCCTCTGAGTCCAAGCAGAAGAAAAGGAGCTTGGGACAAGATCAAAGGAATAAATGCAGCTCAGTCTGCTGCTGGCTGAGGAAGAAGGCATCTCCTGGAGCAGTGCTGAACACTTGGCCCTGAGAAAGGAATGCAAGCATAAGGTGAGACACCACCAGCCATGGTCCTAGATGCTTGCAGGGAAGGGGGCCTTGCATCCCTGCCATGTGGTGAGAACCTAGAAAGTACTCCTCCTCTGGGCTTGAAGGAGAGCCAATGATTTATTACAGTAGCATTGAAGATACATCCTGTAGGTTCATCTCTTTCAACAAACTGCAGAAAAGGTTTTGTCACAAAAGCCCTGTCCTGAGTGTTCCAGTTTACGGGGCCGCCATTGTGTCTAACAGATCCTGTCATTGTCTGTCTCTGAGGCCATTTCTCAACCTGGACACTGTTGACACGTAGGAGCAAGCAACCTTTTGCTGTGGATGCCTGTCCTGCACACTGCGGGGTGGGGTGATAACCTCTCCAGCCTCCACCCTCAGCAGATGGCAGAGGCAGCCTCCACAGCAACCAACAATGCCAGAGACTTTGCCAAATACCCTCAAGGAACAAAAGCAGCCCTCACTGAGAGCCACTACCTGGAATCTCCCTAACAGACCCTGAGGACACCAGCTCTTTTTGATGTGAACTGTTGTTACCCGGAGGAAAGGAGAAGACTGGTCAAACAGTGTGGGGGAGCCTGGCTAAAACAAAGATAAGTAGCTCTCACCCCTGATGGATTTGTCAGAGTCTGATATGGATTGGAGCACCCTGGGAGCCCCTAAGTAGATAGCATCACACCCAGCATTTTCCCAAAGGCTATAGCCACAAAATCCCTTTACTGCAGAACACTGGAGCACTTAAGATTAACATTGGAAGGATTTACTTTGGGAACAGCTTTGTAAAGCAAAACAGTAGCTACACTGCCAAAGCAAACACACCCCGAGGACTAACAGCAGCTAAAGAATGTCTGGGTGCTGCCTCTCCCTACAGAACTCCCTGCAGTGCACTGACACAGAGACCCAAACTTTACAATTAGAGATCCACTTAATTGCGAACAGGTCCAGATGTCAGGGCTTTAAATGTCCCCAACTGTTTTGGAAGATATTAAAACTCTAAATCTCACCGACCACTAACTCTTTACCCAGAATGAGGCTTGTGGGACCATCTCTCTGGTTAGGCCAGATGAAGTACTGATAATGGGAAATGTCAGGGACACATAGGATCATGAGAGGGAAGAAGAAGGAATGCCAGAAGATGTCAAAAGACCTCTCGTACATCCCCCTTCCACAAGGACTTCTTTGATGTCAGCACTAGACCCATGACCCGTGAAAGCTTCAGGAAAGTTGAGGACATCAGGAAGGCTGCCCTGATTGCTCTAAGAGCAGTTAGAGTCACTCTGGGCAAAACTGTCATTACAATACCCTAGAAACCCCAAGCAACTGAGGGTAGCACCTGCAGCTCATCCTGTCATTTCCCAGCGACTTCTTGGAAACCCCAGCACTTATCAAAGACACAGTGTGGGGACACAGCCTGACGCGATAGGTCTTAGCACACACTGTCTAAGAAGGAGTACCCTGGGCCTAAGAGATGGCTCAGTGGTTAAAAGTGCTTATTGCTCTTGCAGAGCACCCAGGTTTGATTCCCAGCACAGCTGCTAGGTGGCTCACAAATGACTGTAACTCCGGCTGTAGGGGATCCTATACCAGTGGCCTCCTCTGGCACCTGTACTCACATGTATACACATACACATACACATAATTAAAAATAAAATGAATCTACTTTAAAGGCATATTTAAAAAAAAAAAAGGAGCAAAAAGTGGCTTGGAATGGAGTAACATCCTCATTGGGCAAGGACCCAGTGCCAGGTTAGTGACCACAAGAGTGCATGGTCATTGTTCTGATGAGAGATGAGTAAAACAAGTACAGTTATATGTTCAGTTTTCGGAAGCAGGATGGCCAGGAAAGACAGTGCTTAGGAAATGGCACATTCCTGAAGGGTGGGTCCGATTCATACCAGCTACTTCCCAAAGTTCCACCTTTCCCTCAGGGGAGGCAGCCCAGATAAAATAAAAGACAGGATCAGAGGTGATAAGGGATCCTGAGGATGAGATAGCACATTCCTAAGACAAGGCAACAACCCAGGGCCCAGAGCAAACCACAGAAATAAGACAGTGACTATCCCAGCAATATCTAGGCGACATCCTAAGTTTGACTTGGTAATTCAAATGACCCTTGTGAGATTACAGCTTGAACTCTCTGGTTTATTGTGTGTGTTGAGAACATCCAGCCTTAGCATGTATGTGGGTACACATACACACTAGCACATATGACCTTCACATGCAGATGCAGTGCCAATGGAGCACCCCAGAACTCATTTCTGCTCCCCACCTTCAGGGAGTTCCGAAGCTAAATTTTGTCAGTAGAATGCGACACCAAATAGCAGGACCACTGCTGGGACCCACGCAACAGCAAGAAGAAATAGGGCCCTAGAGTAACATTGTAAGTGTTGCCTCCCCTGCAATAAGGAAAGGACACTTAGTGTTAGTATTTAGGAAGCCTGCTTCTGGGTTGCCTAGCTGAAACCTATGAGGTCATCATGTGTGGCTCACCAGGCAATCACACCTGCCAGGCATGGTTAAGTTGCTCCTTAAAAGGAGCAACCCACCACTTTGTTGCTCTCTTTCCCTCTTACTCCCTTGCTCTCCTGCTCTCTCCCCTTTCTCTGTCGGGGTGCCCCCTCACTTCCCCTTACCATGATATCTCCTCTCTTTCTCTCTCTCCCCCGTGTGTATCCAATAAACCTTTCTTATAAAAATCTATGAGTATCATCATTTCATTGGTCCTAACACCTGGTCTTTGGCAATTAGTAAGAAAACGCCACAAAACTAAACTTTTGTGGGGTTTGTTGTTTTTCAGTTGCAAATTTCTGTTCATGTTTTGTTTGTGCAATAGCTTCATTCTTTGCTTTCTGGGTATCACAGTTGTATGTTCTCTCAGGAGCACTGGATTACCCTCCTAACATGTCAGCTGAGAAACCCTGAAGATTCTTGATCTATCTTCTTTCTGCACTTCCTCCCCAGACCAAACAAAAAAGAGGACTGGTGTGAAAGGACTTAGAGCACACAGCACAGAGACACATTCAAGTGTAAGACATTCTGTGCAAAGGCAGGTGCTGGTGGCTAGGACAAGTCCTGGCCCTCATTAGCATCACAAAGGGTTCAAAGTCAGACCAGCTGTGTGACACACAAAAGCTACTTAACTTCTCTGGACAATTGAGTCACAGCGGCCTTTGTGAAGGCCCAATGGGATGCAAAGGTGAGATGTGAGATACAGTGCGCTGCAGATCATAGCCTGCCCTGCTCTTGCGCCTGCCTGCACAGTTTTCCACCATCTGTCACCTCTAGTGACACACTCTCTCTGTGTAGGACACCTCTCTAGTGCAGCTTCCCATATCCCACCTTTTGGAGCCAATAAAGAACCATGATGCATGCAAACCTGCAAACCGGTATCACTCTTTGCTATTGGCGAGTAGTATTCCTAGCAGCATAGATGATAACACTATATCACTAACATCTGCCTGTATTAGTCTTTTCCTGAGACAGTAGGCTCCTGAAGAGACATCTTATATGACACTTCACTTCTCTCCATGGCCCATAAGACGAAGGATATCTAACAGGCAGTAAACAACTATTTGGCTGGTTGATCAGACACAGGTAACTCTTCAATGATGCACAACTCTGGTCTGACACCATCCAAACACAATTTCTTTCAGAGCTCTGGGTCAGCATATCTCAGTAGAAACAGCCCTGTTTTTCATCCCTCTCAGAGGCCTTGTTTCCAACCGTGGAACCTCACAAAAAGCACACTATATTTTGGGATCAGAGGTCCTGCTGGATCCGACCAAGGACAGGAATCAGAACTGCCCTCCCTTCTAACAAACAAGCCATTTGAAAATCAGAGCAGCTACTCCGGGTTACTGGTACCAAACCAGGTGGCTCCTAGGTCATCAAAGCCAGGGCCATGGGGCTGGAAAGAATGGCTCAGCATAGGGAAAGGGAGAGAACTCGGGGGCCGTGTGTAAGGTTTATTAATAGTTTCTTTTCCACTTCTCTTCCTCTTCACTTTCTCATCTCAGGGTGACCTCCACAAGTCACACCATGAGAGAACATTTATTATTATTATAATTATAGTGATCATATTGGGATGTGGGCTCACAGATGCCTCGGAACTTGTGACACACTACTTCTCCTGTGTTCCCAATTCACAGTGTCTTGGAGCCAAAAATACGCTGCTATCAAATTACTCTTAGTTATCTTCTTAATTTGTCTCCTCTTTCCTTTTTCTGGGTAACTCTTTCCAAGCCTCCATAATGCAGCCAACTCTACTCTTTGTCCCTCCCCGACCCTTTCCTCCACCTCCTGTCCCTGTCCCATTCTCTACCTCCTTCCACTTTCCCACAAGCAAAATAGTGAAGTACATGAGTTAATATGTATGTCAAGCCTCTCTGGGACAAATGACAAGTTAATACCATGCACATCTCCTTAAATAATTCAGACATCTAATAGGCTCACCACTTAGCACTTTCAATGCCGTCCCAGATGGACAGTGGTGCGGCATTGTGGGGTGTGGTTGGCAGAGACTGGTAATGAAGAAGGACCTAGCCTGCCATCCTCTCTCATCACTGTCACAGGGAAGCGAAACTGCTCCTGAAATGTGTCATCAGTGGCAGGAGTTTCCCATGTGGGGAAATAAGAGGGCAGAAGAGCAGACAAAAGGATCAACATCCAAGGGGCCAGTGGATCACTGAACAAGAAAGAAGCCTTTGTTTTCAGGATAACAAAATATATCTTTACAGAATATCGACTGAGACTTTAAGGAAGGGAAGCCTTCCCACTTCCTTCTTGGGGCTGTTCTGTATAAATAGTACCAGGTGGGTAATATTTTTTTTATTTTGTCAGTATCAGAGACCAATACTAAGCTAGCATTAACCACTGAGCTACACCTTTTGAGTTTTTTTTGTTGTTGTTGTTTAATTGTAACACAAGGGTTCAGGGAGTTGCCTAAGCGGGCCTTGAACTCACTCTGTAGCCCTGGTACTCATCCTCCTGCCTCGACTTCTGATCTAGTTTCATTTTCAACTCACCCCTTTCCAGATGTTTGATGCTTCCACTAATGGCTCGAGCAGCAGCCGTAAGACTTCATTTTTACTCTTTTAATGCCTGGCATTGGGAATCTGGCAACAGAGGACCAGACTCACTGGTTTTGCCACAATAATAGTGAACACACTACTTTTCTACAACTCTTATAACAAATATCTGCAACTTAGAGCTTAAAAACAACCCAAGTTTATTTTTTTCCAACTCTGGAAGCCACAAGTGGGAAGGGTCTTGTGGAGAAAGCTGAAGTGGGGGCAGGTGGGTAGCTGGGCGCTGATGGAGACACCATTCTTCCTCTGCCCTCTCTTCTGGAGGCCGGATGTGCCCTTTGGCTAGTGCCCTGTTTGCTGAGTCTCTCTGATCACTGGCTTCCTACTCCTGGTTTCCCATCTCCCTCTTTCCATGACAACAATGATTATACTACAGCCACTCCAATAACCCAGAATAATTGCTATCTCAATATCCTGAGCTTAATCACATCTGCAAAGTCCCCTTGGCCAAATAGGGGACATTCACAGACTCCTAGCCTGGGGATGCAGATATCTCAGGGATAGGAATTTCATTCTGCCCATACATAGCATGCACAAGTGTCCCAGTTCTAAGAGACAGGGGTCATTGTGACACTAAGGAGAAAAGACACTGAAAGGCGTTCACCACGATGCCTGGCATCTACGTGGCTGGTGAGTTAGGAAGGCTATACCAAACACAGAAGTGCTTCTGACAGGCATAAATGCTTACTGCCAACCAGGAGCCGAGCCAGGAGCTTTGACATGTGCAATTTCACTACACGCTCACTGCAAACCCTGAGGTAAATGGGACTGCCCCACTTTTCAGGACAAAACAGACTAGAGTTTCTCAAGGTCACACAGATGCTAAATGGCAGAGCTGAGATTAAAATCCAGGTTTATTTAAACAAGTAAATAAGAACTGTACAGGCACCATTGCCACTGATCCCACTATTCACTAAAACAGGTGTCAGAATCACCTTCAGAGACAAGAAGCCAAGCAGATTCACAAGCCAGCCTCGAGGGAGATCTCACCCACTATACACAGACTGAGTCTGAGGGATACTGTTGTGGCCTGCTGTTGGGGTTCTATTCGTGTGTGTGTGTATTTATGTTTGCATGTGTGTAAGTGCACATGTGTATGCAGGTACAGATGCATTTGTGTGTGTGCATGGGCATGCACACAGGTAAAGGACAAAAGTCAACAATCAGGTGTCTTCCTAGATCACTCTTTACCTTATCCATTGCTCTCTTGACCCCAGAGCTTACACTTTGGCTCATCTAGATAGCAAGCTTACTCAGGGGAATCTCCATTTTCTACCTCCTGGGGCTCCAGATAGAGTACCATAACTTCAGAGAATTAACGTGGGTGCTGGAAGCCAAATTCCAATTCCTGAGCTCATGTGGTTAACACCTTACTCACTGAGCCATCTCCCCACCCCAAAATGTGCTATTTTCAACAAGCTTGACACATTATCCCAGTGCTTGGGTAAGGCCACAGCCTTTACGAAACAAAAGCATAACTCAGACCAAAGCTGGTACCAACACCCCCACTGCTGGTACACTGAACCTGCATCCCATGTCCATGTCCACCTTGCACATTACACCAAAATGAGATGGACAGAGCTTCCAGTTTCAGCACTACTGATGTTTGGGGCAAGATGATGGTTATGGGATACTGTGTACCACAAGATGTGACATGTGTCCTCTTTCTCTTCCCAGTAGGTGCCAATAGCACCTCCTTCCCAGTTGTGACAAACGTCCCCAGACATCTCCATATGTCCTAACGAGGCAAAACTGCTCACAGTTGAAAGCCACTGATGAGAGGCAGGAGAGAACAGGGCTGGAAACAACATCATTGCCTACAGAAGTCCTGTGTCTGCTCAGTTCATACCTGTCACTGAGCTACAGGAAGTGGGAATGGAGGGGGGGGGGGCACAGTTCCTTTCACACCTGGCTACAGCTCAGGGGGAAGCTGGGCAGCCACTCCCTGAGATCAACACAGACCCGCCTGCATCCCATGCAGCTGTCAGCAGGCAAAGAACAGCTACTCAGATTCCTCATTTATAACTGGTAAAGCTAAACAAGAGTATTTGGGAGGCACCTTGAGTTCTGGGTTCCCCAGACATGCCAAGCCGAGTCTTCTAACTGTGAAGATGTGAATTCATGAGAATATTTGTACCATCAGCCAAGGACAGACACCTGCAATGTAAGGTACCAAGTGACTTGTACAAGTGGAAAGCCCAATGAAGCCTCTAGCCCTTCCACCCAGCTCCCTTCCCTCACCATAAGAGCTGCCTCCCCCTTTCCCCTCCCCACCCATCTCTGTTGTTATTTAAGGAACAACTTGTGTAACACTGTGGGGCTTTGTGAGATTTCACCTCTCTTCTCCCTGATGAAAAATCAGTTTCAGTATTTAAATTTTTACTAAGATGAAGATAGTATAGAACAGTTCCTCCAAGTTCTAAAACATACGGTTACTATAGTTTTCTCCTGGCCAGGCTCTTTTTTTCTAAGAGCCTGTAACCTACCCTTAGGCACCCAAGAAAAAGTTGTGGGTAGATCTCAGAAGACACTTGGATGTAGGACTGTCCTTCAAAAGAGGTACAATGATAACCTTCATTGCAAAACATATCTGAAGTGATCATTTGGCACAGATGTGCTATATAGGACAGAAGCTTAGTTCTGTTTTAAATTAATTGTATTTCACAAGCAAAGTGTGACCTAGAAAAAAAAAAAACTGCTCAAAAAACCCTTGTTGGTTTGAAGAATGACCCCCATAGGCTCATTTATTTGAATACTTGGTCATTAGGGAGTGGCACTACTTGACAGGGATTAGGAGGTGTGGCATGTTGGGAGTGGCTTGTTGGAGGAAATGTGTCACCAGGAGTGGGCTTTGAGGTTTCAGAAACTCAAGCCAGGTCCAGTGCCTCTCTCTTTCTGCTGTCTGCCAATTTAGATGAATAATTCTCAGTACCTTCTTCATTACCCTGTCTGCATGCATCCCACCATGTTTCCTTTAATAAGAGTTGCCATGGTCATAGTGTCTCTTCACAGCAATAGAACCTTTACTAAGATAAAACCCAGCAGCAAAAATACCCAAATATTATTAATATTAAGCATAAATATTTCATCTCACTTTCACTTTCAAAAGGCAAATGTAATTGGCTTTGAGATAAGGGCTCCTGCCAATCCTGACTACCCTTGAAATGTCTGGCAACACTGGAGGTGGCCCAGCAGAAAGAGCCCAAAACACAAAGTCCACCTCAGACTCCCTGGCCTTGAGAATGCTGAGAACAGCAGCACTGCCTGAGCAAGGCCTTCAATAGCAACATGAGCCTCATTTCCTAAGAAAATCTGCCCAGGACATCTCCACCTCCACATACCTTTTCTCTGTGCTCCTTTCAATCACACATATCTCTGGCATCCAGGCAGACCCTTTTACCCAGGCCTCCTCTCTACCCAGCCCCCACACTCAGTCCCAATGAACTAAGCTCCTCCAATACTTTGCTGAAAATACTTATCCACACTCCTCAGTCCAGCTGAAATCTTTCAGATGCAAGTATAGATGCAAGGAAGGGCAGAGGGAAAGGGAAAGAGAAAGGGTCTGGGTCTATCCTTTCCTTTCCAGAGTTAACCTCTTTGTCTATCTGCTTACTGTCTGAATGAGCTCTCTGTGTTCCAGTAAATCAATCCCTGGATTCAGGGGCTCTTTCTTCTAGTGTGTTGACTCACAGCCCCATAGTGCTAATCCAGCACCAGAAACAAGAATGCCAGTGATCTTCTGCAGGAAGGTGTCAAGAACGTTGCCAATGGAGAGGTGGTCTAAACGCTGCTCCAAAGCCACAAGCAGCCAATGCAGTCTGTCTTTTCTTAACAGAACCATCCCCAGATGAGTAAATTTTCTTTTCCTGATTTTCACCAGGTGTCACTGGCTGTTGGCTTTCTAGCTCAAAGAACTGAGATCTGAGCCTATCTTCGAGCCACTGATTTCTGTAGGACTGGCTAACCCCTCCAACACAAACAGGGGGCAGGGTTGTCTGTGGGCATCATCAGCAGGGGTCCTGCAGGGGTCTCTAGGTAACTCCACATTTTTTCACTCTTAGCAATTAAACCAGGCCTGGCCCCTACAAGAAAAGCACCAGCAGGCATACCTAAACCGTGACCTGCAGCCACGTGCCGAAAAACAAAATCAAAATTCAATTTTGATTTTGAAATTTCTTGAGATTTTTGTTTTGTAACTCGACTGTATGGCACTTGACCTTGAGCCCTGTATACTTCGTAAATGACAATGTCCTGACTCATGGTGTCTGGCACTAAGAGGCACTGGATATTTGCACATCTGAGGAACTGTGGTAGGGCTCTATTCACATTCCCCCATTTGCTCCTCAGTGAGGAAGGGACTCTGTGAATCCTCATTTTATAAGTGAGACCTTGAAAGCCTAACTCACTATGTCCTTAAGGTCACTGCTAACAAGTAACAAACTCAAGTGGAGGTGGAGTTTGATCCCCAAACCTCATGGAGCTTCCAGCGCACCATGCTTCATCCTAAGACTAAACACTTCCTAAGTGCTGGTTGGATTAAACCAAATTCCCCCAAGGACTATAAGACGGAACACATGTATCCAACACCAAGCTCCCTATAGCTTACTTTCTCCTTGCTAAAATTATTCCAGGCTAAGAAGAAATAATTAGAATCCCTGGAGTACAGTCCACTAGAAATACGTCCTTGGGAATTAGAACATAAAACAAGCCCAAATAAGAATGTCTGCTTGCTGGGGAAGTTCATAAAATCACAGAATCTCAGTGCTGGTCAAATCCCATCTGTGTATGGAGAAGCAAGCTAACATAGAGACTGAAAATGACCCATTCAAGGTTGCACAGCAATCTCTAGCAATGGCAGCCCAGGATCCATATCAACCACCCCCTTGCAACCTTTTGGTTTCAGACCCCATTTCCGCCAGCCCACAGAGTCAAGGTTCAAAGAGAATCTCTTGGTCACATTTTTCTCTCTCTCTCTCTTTGGGCAGGTACTCGCAACTCGTGGCCACAGACGGAAGCTGCCATATCATCTCAGCATTTAATCACCCGCAAAAGCCATTTCCCGCCTCGCTTGCTCCACTGCCAGAAATATTATCCTTAAGTAATCAACACACCACAGACGCCCTGCAAGGGGTAACACGGGCTTTCCTTCTCCTGGGGAAACGGCAGTCTCAGCCCAGGTTACGCAGGACAGAGGGCCTGCTGTCAGCCTGCATGCCCTCGGAGGCATGCTGGTTAATAACGCAGGCCGGTGAAGTGGACTCATAAATAACAGGGAGCCTCACGGAAGCAGCCGAGCTCCCTTCCACTAACTGCGGAAGGGAGGAGAGTTTATTCAGGCAGAAGGAAAGGCTGGTCTTTGAGAACGGAGGGATGGGGGCACATGTGAGAGCTGTGAGGACAGAGCGATGAGGACACACGCAAGCAACCTGCACAGTCATGCCATGAAGGATGGGAGGTGGCTTCTATGATTAAGCAGAGACAACATTATGGTCTACAAGGCAGAGTTAAAAATTATAGTAAAAAACCTTTTAAAAGGAAGACAGGAGGGAGAACATCAGTTCTCTAGGTTTATTGAGCAACTACTTGAGGGGCAGAATAACTAGGCTCGACTGGCCTGTCTATCCCAAGTTGGAGCTTTTAGTTGCAATACATTTTGCCACTCCCTTTCTATATCCATCCTTTCAGACCTGTCTAGACAGCCCATGGTAGCATCTTTCCCCCATGCTGAGGCACCTTCCTCCCCAGCCTGTTGTCTCTTGCTCTGTATTCCCAAGCACCCAGGTAGCTGCAATCTGTGCTGCTAAATGGTTAAACACCAGTTCCCTGACAAAAGAAGTAAATGTCCAAAATGGAAGCATTTGCCAGATTCCATAGTGTGAGTGTGCTCAACACAGCTGACTTCCATCAACCGACATGTTAACCTGCTCAAAAGAAAAAGTTCTTGAAAACCCGCTCTCCCAGTTAAAAAGCACCAACAGACTGCTGCTGCGATGGAAGTGAGGTTTTGTGCCTTCAATGAACTCAGAGTCTAACTAAGAGGACAATGGCAGATTAATTAGCATCAACCAAGAAAGTAGCATATGCCCATGAAGTCCCCTGGGACGTGATGTCTGTCCCCTCTCAGCCTCACTGGCCTCCTCATCTCTGCAGGGCCACACGCGCAGTGTTTGCACACTCATCCTTCAGAGCTCGGGCTGAGAGCTCCTTCTCCAAGAACCCTTCCCTGAGGGCGTAGCTCCATGGGAGACACTCTCCCAGAAGTCAGAGCACGTTCACATTTCCAATTAACTTAGTAAGTTCTGGCAATGGTTTCCTGGAAATATGTCTTCTTCCCCAGAATTTACTGCAGAGGTCATGCCCATCTGGTTCACCCAAGTCCTCACTGTCTCCAGCAGGTCAGGATGTTGACACATAGGTGTTTTTTGACTTATCAGTTGATTACATGGTACCACAGAAGTCTAGTACAAAGAAGATTTGACAAGCTAGAAATGTCAGTAAAGGCTTCCAGGAAGGGAAGAAAATAGACCCGAGCCTTTCCCTTCTAGGACATTTTGAGGAAGGGGGGTGGGGGGGGGGAAGGAAAGCTTTCTCGACAGGGGGCAAAAGCATAGATGATGTATTGAGAGAAACAGGGGTGAGTCCCTAGGAATGGGGTAGTAACACTGTGTGGGGCAAGAAGAGACTCAGAGATGGAGGAAAAGAAAAAGGTTGATGAAGGACAGCTGGCAAAACCCTTGTCCCCAAAGGGCCAGCACACAGTATCAGGAATAGCATGACAACAGCTGGATTTCAACTACAGGCAGTCTAGTAAAATTTCTCAGGCTCCTTCCCAGAACTTAATCACAGAGACAACAGAGAAACAGGAAGGACTCTGGATCCTAAGGCTAGCATCACAGCATGACACCAGAGGGCCTCTGTATAGGAGGCGATCTGCTGAGGTATACAGATGGGGCCAAACAAGAACCCTCCAGGTTGAGGTCATTGTCCACATATCCCTGTCACATGACAGATTCATCATCAATCACCTCCCCACTATAGGGACAGAGGTATTAAGACCAACAAACGAATAAAAAAAAAAAAAAAAAAATAAAAGCTCTAGAGTAGAGGTTCTCAACCTGTGGGTCATGACCCCTTTGGGGATTAGATGACCATTTCACAGGGATCACCTAGGACTATAAGAAAACACAGGTATTTATATTATGATTCATAACAGTAACAAAATTACAGTTATGATGTAGCAACAAAAATTATTTTATGGTCTGGAGTTACCACAACATGAGGAACTGTATTAAAGGGTTGCAGCATCAGGAAGGCTGAGAACCACAACTCTAGAAAATAGATATGACAAGTACTGAACATGGTGTCCAGACCTCAGTGTGAGGTGCCTACCCTATCAGCATTCCTGCATAGAAATGTCACCTGGGAAACAGGCCTTAGCCAACCCAGACACATGCTCCTAGCCCACAGAAGGAATCTGAGGTGTTCTAGAAGGAATTGAGAGGACAACAGGGGACAATAGCTAGGACACATGCCCAGAGGATGCTTCTGAGAGGGCCTCTCTACAAAGAAAAGAACAACCTGTAGAATCAGGGCCAGCTTCAGTTGGTCAGCTACTTCCCATTCCACATAGCCCTCCTCATCCCACCTCAGAGCCCAAGGTGCTTCAGCTGGCGTCAGCTGGCATGTGTGAAGTCTCTGTGGGATCCTGGCCTGGTCTCTGTACCTCTTTATAACCTAGTTCCTGCACCTGCCTAAGACCCCTCCAACCATGAGGAGTGGGATTTTACCTTCAGAGAACAGGAAGAACAGGAAGAAACAAAGAAGCTAGTTGGGTAGCAACAGACAGCATCTTGTCCTTAGCTGGGCCTGGCCCTGTCTCAGCAGCAGCCTGTAGCCACGTCATCCTCAGCACATTTAAGAGCAGGGATCAACCCTGGCCAAGATTCAAATTACAACATTCATTACAGAATGATGTGCCCATGCTCTGCCTGGGGATCCCGCAGTCCCTTTACAGAGTCAGAGGCCAATCATCTAGTCCACGAGCCAAAGTCTTTTATATTATACTTTCCTACACAGAGCCCTTATGGTTAACTGCATCCATTGAGGAATGGAAAACCTTACAGTTGGAAGATGGAGCATCTATCTAATCCAACAGTGCTCCATTTTAACATATGCTGACCTCCTGGGATGGTGCCAAGTGCAAATTCAGATGCAGTAGTTCAAGGTGAAGCCTGACAATGCTTCTGACATTCCCCAGTGTTCATACAGCTGGGTTTGGGACAGCTCATTAAGTGTCCAATAACTCACAGCTATCCACTATCCACAATGGTACCCACCAGCCATAGGTACTAAGTGCTTAGCCAGGATGGAACAAGCCAGCTGAGGTGTGCTGCAAATGTAAACCATATGCACCAGAGTGGGGACACATAGGGAAAAAGAAAGCCAGACATTACATGAAAAACTTTATATTGGTTAAATGTTGAAATAGTATTTGTGCATACTCTGTTACATAACAGAAATTACTTAAGAAAATATTTCAGCTGCTTTCCCTTTACTTGTTTTTTAACATGGTGACTAAGAGATTCCATAGTTCATGCATGGCTTGCATCATACTCAGACTGGACAGAGCTGCCACTCACGTTCCTACAAGTTAGAGCCAACTCCAGAGGAACATCCAGCCCTAAGAGTTCCACAGAACTGGTACTGCGGCCTCTAAACAGGCATCCTCCCCCTGTATACCAGGAAACCCCACCCTCAACTCAGAACACTGAGTCAGTCAAGATCAAACACTCCCGTACTGCAGATGAGTTAACAGTCCTCCTCTCTGGTTCTTGTGCCTTGTGACCTTTCAACATGAGTGATGGTTTTCAGGACTCCACCTGACCACTTTGTTGGTCTTTCTATAGCATCATATGAACCCAGATTGATTCAGGCAAATTCCCAGCTTCCTATCCACACCTAAGAAATTAATCTCTGCAGCTCAGCTGAGGTCTGCAAGTCATTCCTGCAGCAAAAGAGACCTAAGATTAGGTCAGAGCTCAGCCCTGTGTCACCCACACACAGCAATGGCGGCCCAGGCTCTGACTGGAGCCCCAGACCTCCCGAAGCCCAGTCACCACTGCCTAGCTGCCTCATCCAGCTCTGCAGGTTTCATTGGAGACCCCTCACTAGGTGTTAGAATGAGTGGTCCTTGGCACTGCTTCCGTCTCAGACTTGCACTTGGACTCTCAGCACTTCAGCGGGCACCAACCCAAATCTGGATACACTTCCCAATGGCAGGACTACACACACACTGCTCCCGGGGGCGGAAGGGCCACCAAGGTGCTCCAGATAGCATCTCAGACACTCAGTTCTAAAGCTACTGCCAAAAATAGAAACAGCTGGCAGCATCCCTGTGGTCCAAGCACCTGGGCATGGGAAATTCCAGAACCTCCCGTGAGCACTGACTTCTGGCTGCTTTCTCATGGCTCTTGGCTTGCAGAAACCCAGGAAGCAGCTCACGCATTTCAGATCTCAGTTGCCATTGCTCATCTCTGTGTAGGTTTGCAGGGTTTTTTTTTTTTCATTCATTCATTAATTATTTATTTACTTTACATCCTGGTCCTAGCATCTCCTCTCTGCTCTCTTCCCAGTTCCTTCCTCTCATGTCCCCTTCCCCAACCTCCTCCCTTTCTCCTCAGAAAGGGAGAGAGACCTCCTGTGAATATCAACACACCTTAGCATATCAATTTGTAGTCGGGCTAGATGCATCTTCTCCTATTGAGGCTAGAAAAGGCAGCCCAGTTAGAGACAAGGGATCCAAAGGCCGGCAACAGAGTAAGAGATAGCCCATGCTCCAGTTATTAGGGGAAGGGGACTCACATGAAAACTAACCTGCACATCTGTTAGATGTGTAGGGGCCTAGGTTCATCCCATACATGCTCTTTAGTGGGTGGTTCAGTCTCTGTGAGTCCCTTGGGCCAAGTTGGTTGGTTGACTCTGTAGGTTTTCTTGTGGTGTCCTTGACCACTCTGGTTCCATCAATCCTTCCTCCCCCTCTTCCACAAGATTCTGTGAGCTCCACCTAATGTTTGGATATGGGTCAGTTACCATCAGCTGCTGGGTGAAGCCTCTCTGGGGACAGTTATGCTAGGTTCCTGACTGCAAGTATAGCAGAAAATCATTAATAGTGTCAGGAAATGACCTCACTCATGGGATGGGTCCCAAGTAGGGCCAGTCATTGGTTGGCTATTCCCTCCATTTCTGTATCATCTTTATCCCTGTGCATCTTGTAGGCAGGAAAAAATTTGCATCAAAGGTTAAGAACTTCTGGAGGTATCACTATCCCTGATTTCAAGCTGCACTACAGAGCAATAGTAATAAAAATCACATGGCACTGGCATAAAAACAGACAGGTTCATCAATGTAACTAAATAAAAAACCCAGATAGAAATGTGTCCATACAGTTATGGACACATCACCCCACATAAAACTCAAGTTCAAGTGGATCAAAGACCTCAACAGAAACCCAGATACACTAAATCTAAGAAAAGAGAAAGTGGAGAAGAGCCTTGAACTCATCAGCACAGGAAACAACTTTCTGATCAGAACACCAACAGCTCAGGCACTAAGATAAACAATTAGTAATGGGACCTCATGAAACTGAAAAGCTTCTGTAAGGCAAAGGACACTGTCAACAGGGAAAACAAACAAATAGCAGCCTACAGAATGGGGAAAGATCTTCACCAACCCTAGGAGAGCTAATATCTAAAATATATAAAGAACTCAAGAAATTTGACACCAACAAACTAAATAACCCAATTAAAAATGGGGTATACAGCTAAACAGAGAATTCTCAACAGAAGAATCTTTAATGGCCGAGAGGCACTTAAAGAAATGTTCAATGTCCTTAAGTCATCAAGGAAATGCATATCAAAATGACTCTGAGATTCCATCTTTTTAATTAATTAATTATTCACTTTACATACCAATCATAGGCCATCCCTCTTTTCCTCCCATTCCCATCTTTCTTCCTGCTTACTCCAATTCTCCCTCCCATACTCCTCTGACAAAGGGAGCCTCCACCTTACCAATGCATAACAGAACATCAAGCTGAATCAGGACTTAGCACATATTCTTCCCTGTGGCCTGGTCTGGCAGCCCTGCCAGAGGTAAGTGATTGAAACAGGCAACAGAGTCCATGTCAGAAACAGCCCCCTCTCCCCTTTCTAGAGGATCCACATATTGGCCAAGCTACCCATCATCTACATGTGTGTAAGGGGCCTAGGTTGAGACCGTGCATGGGCCTTTGTTGGTGCTTCATAAGCCCCTCTAGGCCCAGGTTAGTTGGCTTACTCAGTGACCACTGAGTCAGGGATGAAATAAGAAAGAAATTAAGAACTTTCTAGAATTCAATGAAAATGAAGGCACAACATACCCAGACTTAAGGGACAAAATGAAAGCAGTGTTAAGGGAAAAGTTCATTGCAGCAAGCACCTTCATAAAGTAATTGAAGACCTCACATGCTGGCAACTTGACAGCTCATCTGAAAGCTCTAGAACAAAAAGAAGCAGACACACCAAAGAGGAGTAGACAGCAGGGAATAATCAAACTCAGGGCTGAAATCAATAACTCAGAAACAAGGGAACAAAACAAAGAATCAACAACACTAAAAGCTGGTTCTTTGAGAAAATCAACAAGATAGACAAACCCTTAGCCAAACTAACTAAAACACAGAGAAATAATATCCAAATTATCAAAATCAGAAATGAAAAGAGGGACATAACAAGACATTGGGGAAATCCAAAGAATCATTATGTCTTACTTCAAAAACCTGTATTCCACAAAACTGGAAAATCTAAATGAAATAGATAATTTTCTTGATAGAGTCCATTTACAAACGTTAAATCAAGATCAGGTTAACAATCTAAATAATCCTATAACCCCTTAAAATAAATAAATAAATAAATAAAACCAGTCATTAAAAGTCACCCAACCAAAAAAAAAAAAAAACAAGCTTTGTTCAAGATGATAATTGTTTTTTCTTCTGAAAAGATGTAAGACACAGAATTCTACTAGACTTTCAAAGAAGTGCTAATACCAATACTCCTCAAATTAGTCCACAAAATAGAAACTAAAGGAACATTGCCAAACTCATTCTATGAAATTCCATCTTACACCTGTCAGAATGGCTAAGATCAAGTGACACATGCTGGAGATATGTGGAGCAAGTTGAGCCCTCTTCCATTGCTAGTGGACGTGTAAACTTGTACAACCACTTTCGAGATCAATCTGGTGCTTTCTTGGAAAATTGGGAATAGCACTACCTCAAGATCCAGTTCTTGAGAATATACCACTCCTGGGAATATAACCAAAATATGCTTTACCATTCAACAAGGACACTTGCTCAAATATTTTCATAGAAACTTTATTTCTAATAGCCTGAAAATAGAAACAACCTAGATGTCCCCCAACAGAAGAATAGGTAAAGAAAATGTGGCACATTTACACAATAGAATACTACTCAGCTATTACAGAGACATCATGAAATTTTCAGGAAAATGGATAGAACTAGAAAATATCCTGAGTGAAGTAACCCAGACCCAGAAAGACACACATCAAATGTACTCACTTATAAGTGGCTACTAGCCATAACATATGAATAACTAGGCTACAATCCACAGACCCAAAGAAGCTAAGTAACAAGGAGGGTGTAAAGGAGACCACTTGAACCTGCCTCTTATAGCCAGGTTAAGAATTCCAAGGTAGGGGTGGGGACAACAACCCACCCACAAAATCATGGACCCAAGACTTATCGGGTTTAAATCCTACATTGAGAGGACTCTGTAATCCCTGGAAAAGGCTATGGGATGCCCCACACTATCTTAGATATAGTTTCTTAAACACAAATAAGTTGAAAGTTCTCTGCCTCTCTGTGCTATTGTTCCCTGGAACCACTGGGTTCTGATGGCTGGGAAATAGAACAGTGGGAGAGAGGAGATGCAGAAGCCAGGCAAGATAAGGAGACTATGATGATGCCGTATTCTGCACACAGGGCGTCAGTAGCCAGAGCAGCTCTGGAAGGCCATTTAGATTCTGTTTACATAGCCTGACCACATGCTGCCCTGGCCCCTGGCCCTCCCCCTGGTGCCTGGGCCTTCGCATACTTGTCCACTCTCTGAGCTCTCTCACTGGGCCTCCGGGTCAGGTCAGCCTGGCATCAGGCAGGAGGAAGAACACCTCCAATTAGCAGAGCAAGCAGATGCTTCTGGCATAGGAAATTGCATTGGCAGGAGCAAGGGGCGACTGTGACTGTGAAGCTCCTGAATAGCAAATGATCCATCAGCAGAACCTGGGCAAACAGGGGCTGAAAAGAAGCGCTGAGACACCCTCTTCCAGAGTCCCAGTGGGTGACTAGAGGGAATGTGCCTGATGCCCATGGTACCGCATGGTAGGAAAGATTAAAAAACAAAAGTACCGCATGGTAGGGAAGATTAAAAAACAAACAAACAAAACAAACAAACAAACAAAAAAAAAACTACAGATGTAAAAGAAATTGCTTTTTTTTTAGTGCTCCTCCCCTCCTCCCCTTGTCTAGTCTCACCTCAAGTGCAACATTTCAAAACTATATTTTTGCATTATCAAGTGCAATTTGCAAGTAGAAAAATAAGGTACCATTTGTGTTTTATTTTAATATAACAGAACTCCTAATTTCTCAAACACTTCTCATTCTCCATCTCCTCCCAACTAAAAATTCAGACTAACACACCCACTGGTACCAGCACTTACAGCAATCCCAGAAGAGAGACCACTGTGTCTCTGTGAATCCATAAAGTAGATATGATTCCCCAATTCACCGGAGTGATGCGGTGTAATCCACAGCACCTTCCCAACACAGCGAGGCTCTCTCACTGTCCCAACACAGCGAGGCTCTCTCTCACTGTCCCAACACAGCAAGGCTCTCTCTCACTGTCCCAACACAGTGAGGCTCTCTCTCACTGACCCAACACAGCGAGGCTCTCTCTCACTGTCCCAACACAGCAAGGCTCTCTCTCACTGTCCCAACACAGCGAGGCTCTCTCTCACTGACCCAACACAGCGAGGCTCTCTCTCACTGACCCAACGCAGGTCCGGAAGAAGACATTTGGAGGTTGCTGTTGTTGTTTTCAGAGAACACCTGGCTCAAGTGTTAGTTCCCTTGAAGCATTTAGAACTCTTCCAGATCCCCAAGGAGGGTAAGGAGCTACACCTGAAATGCAAGGATTCAGACAGTAACACCTACAGGCCCTCTTTTGTAGCGGCAGTCTACCAGACTAGAGCTTGGTGTTTTAGTTTTGTTTTGAAGAAAGAGGAGCTGGAGGTACAAACTTTAATCTTGCCACATTCTTTGAGTCCTCGGTGATGGGAATTACAGACAGACACTGCCCCTGCAGGCTCGGAAGTAAGGTTCTATGATCAGAGAGGCGAGGGGTTTTAAGGCTCCTGGGAGCTTTTCTGGAGATACGAAAAGCAAACCTTGCCACCTTCCTGGGAAGACCCCTTTCTCAATCACGCTGGATTAAATGTTCAAACATTCCATTAAAGATGCACTGGCCATTTCTTTATGTTAATCCTGCATGCAGTCTCCATATTTAGACTCCACAAAGTCTGAAGGATCAGTTTACTGCTAGATAAAGCCTACCTCTCCTATCCACTCTCCTGACCACACAGCTAAGAGAGTTTGAAAGCCCCTATCTTCAAAGTGTAGGAAATCTAGGCCAATCCATGTCATAAGACAAAGGGAACAGGCAAAGAATAGGTTCCCAGAGCCACCTACATCAGCCTTCATCCATCAATCTGAAAGGAACACTTACACTTTTGCAGTGGACTAAGATAAACTGAGCAATTCACTATGCTTCAGAAGCTAACATTTCATTACTTTCCTGGCCTAACCATTTAGAATACTTCACAATTAAAGGCTGCCATAGCCTGTCCTGCACAGCTAGGCAGTCTTCCCCAGGTAACTATGCTCTGTGTGGTGTGCAGAGGTTCAGTGTTCTTTTGTTGTAATGTTTTATGCAGTTTTCCCACAGTTGATTATTTTTGCAAATGGCTCCCTTTGCAGATGCCATACCTCTTCTTTCTCTTTCCTAATGTTATCACATCATGTAGATTTTGAGAATCTTGCTGTTACGAGGTCAACAACCCTTACACATTGGCATCGCCTGGAAGCTTGCTGGAAATGCAGACTCTCAGACCCCAACTCTAGCCTTTTAATCAGAATTCCTTTAAGCCTGGGATTCACGTGTATGCTGCCTCCACCACAGGTTAAAGGAAAGTCAGCCCACTCCAGGCATGAGCCAATGGCAAGCAGCCCTAAACACATGTACACATGAACAACCTAAAGGAACTCGGCAGGCTGTATTTATATATTTATACGTATGTGTATACACACATATATGGGACAACTGTATACAGGGTCATGAATTGGAGAGAGAGAACGCAGGAAGAGTTCAAGGAGCAAAAGAAAGGGGAAATTATGCAAATACAGTGTTCATATATAAAATTAAAAAAAAAAAAAACAGAAATAAGGTGCCAGAGAGATGGCTCAGCAGTTAAGAACACTGCTGCTCTCGCAGAGGACCCCAGGCTGGTTGCCAGCATACACATGGTGTTTCACAGTTGTTTGTAACTCCTATTTCCAGAGGATCAAATACCCTCTTTGGGCCTCCTGCTGGCACCAGGAATGCATGTGGTGCACATACTTTTTTTTTTTTTCGGGCAAAATACTCACACATAAAATAAAAATAATCTTCAGGGAAATGTTGCATTTTTTAAAAGCAGTAAAGAATATCAATATTTTGTACTTTTTACACCTGTTGTTTTTAAGTATGTTTCATTCTCATCATTATGAGTTTATTGTAAATTTTTGATAGCTATTCTGTCAGGTTAGAGCAACAAACTCTATGCAAAGACTAGCAACTATGAAAAAGTTATGATGTTCAGAAATTACCTGCTACAAGAACTTTCACACAAGTCATGAATGGAGAAGAAAAGCCCATGCTGTTCGGTCTAGATTCAAGTTGCCATGAGAAAGGAAGATAGACTAATGACAGTATCCCCATCAATACATATGTGTTGAATGAATGAATGAATTCCCTCATGACTTGTTTAAAGTAAAATGTTTCTGCATGGTTGAATGGGCATAAAATCTTTGAATATTTGTAAACCACATGATTCAATATGCAAGAAGAAATCTCTATTTTAAGGTACTCTGTACTAAATCCTCTCATAAAGAGGAAAAATAGCTTGCTTCATGAAAGTGTAGAGAGTCTTTAACCAACAAGTGTAGATTGGGCACAGCTGTGTGCATATAACTTGTTTTAGTTCTAATAAGTATTCAGGAGATAGAAGAGTTGTCCTCCAATTCAGGTGCATAGGACTCACCTGTGGGGCTCATCTAAACAACAAACTCAACAAACTGCTGGTCTAACCTGTTCTTCTGAGGTTCTCACCGACTAGAGTTAGATTCTGGCCAAAATTAGACTTCCACCCAGCCGCAGGGTGATGCTAACATTCTTTCTTGGTCCAGGGACCACATTCTAAAAATCAGTCGTATAACCTATCCTCTCTGCCAGTAAGACAGTGGCTCTCACTTTCACCACCCTCTCCAGCCTGGGCATTACACCAGGGAAATGTCTTAAAAATGCTTCACATACTCAGGATGATCTTTTCTAGTTCCCACCATTTGCCTGCAAATTTCATGATTTCCTTGTTTTAGAATAGCTGAGTAGTATTCCATTGTGTAAATGTACCACAATTTCTGTAGCCATTCTTCATTGAGGGACATCTGGGTTGTTTCCAGATTCTGGCTATTACAAATAAAGTTGCTATGAACATAGTTGAGTAAATTTCCTTGTTGAATGGTGGAGCACATTTTTAGGTATATGCCCAGCAGTGGTATAGCTGGATCTTCCTGAGTGAGGTAAGCCAGAACCAGAAATATACACATGGTATATACTCACTTATCAGTGGATATTAGCCATATAATACAGGATAAACACACTAAAATCTACAGACCCGAAGAAGCTACACAACAAGGAGGACCCTAAGGAATGTACTTAAATCTCATTCAGAATAGTAAACGGATAGACACCAGAAGTGGTGGAGGAGAGGAAACAGGATGGAAGCCTACCATAGAAGTCCTCTGAAAGGCTCCATCTGACAGGGTATCTAAATAGATGTTGAGACTCAAGCCAAACAAGAGTGCAGGGAGTCTTATGGAAGAAGTGGGGCTAGAAGGACCCGGAAGGGATAGGAGTTCCACAAGGACCAACAAAGCCAAAAATTCTGGTTCCCCCCCCCCCGGGGGGGGCTTCAGAGATTGATGTACCAACCAAGAACCATGCACGGAGAAGACCTGGAGCCCCTTCTCAGATGTAGCTGACTGGCAGCTCAGTCTCCATGTGGGTCCCTGAGAAAGAGGAGCAGGGGCTGTCTCTGTCATGAACTCGGTTGCCTGCTCTTCAACCACTTCCCCCCTGGTGATATGACCTTGCCAGGCCACAGATGAGACTTGATAAGCTAGGGTCAGATGGCAAGAACTCCTCCTTTCAGTGGGAAGGGTATACGGGGGAAGACGGGAGGGGGGGTGGACCCAGAAGAGATTCAGGATATAAAAAGAATAAATTATTTTAAAAAAAGGAAAAAGAAAGAAAAAGAGAATAAATGCCTGACTAATAAAAAAAAATGCTTCACACAACACATGGTGTCAAAAGTGTCTGAAAGAAGAACACATACACTGTCTGCAGTCATGGGTCCCCCTTACCTCCTGTGTTTCTACTATGAAGCCAGCACTGAGATCACTGTGGCTTAGAATTTAGCTGGGTAAGTAAGACAGATGTTGAAGAATTCTATGACAATACTCACAGTGCTGTGCTCCAGACAATAGGTACTAGCTGGAGAAAACCAATTGTGCATATTGATTCCCAAATCTGCACTCAATGGCATCATACTGTTAGCGAGAAATCAACCACAGTAAGAATATTTACACTTAAGAAATGGGCAAAGGCTTCTCCCTACTCAGCAAACCCAGAGAACCAGTCATTAAGCACCAATAACACTCCACAGAATAGAAAACCCTCCTGACAAGTATAAATCAAATAGCCAAGCAACAAGTGTCATGGAAAATGAATAAAGAAACCCCATCCCACTGCAGTGGACAGGGAGTGCTTCACATAAGGGATTAACTAGGGACATATTGAGGCAATGGACAGGATTTACACAGAAAGACTGTGAGGAAACATAAGTGCATGTGGGAAGAGAAACAAGCAGGGCAAGCTGTATTTGGTAAAACAAGAAGAGTGAACTCACAGAAGGGGAACCTTATTGCAGAGGTAAGTTTCAATGAAGGCATGGTTTCTGAAGTTTAGAATATCATGAAATAGCTTTTCATAGAGAAGCACACATAGGAGTATAGGCCCGCATATTGGCCAAATTTATCTGTGAAGATCATTAATGGACAAAAGCAAGAGGGGATAAGGGGGCATTGCAGCTTGATGGTAAGATATGGCCCAGGCCTATCAGTGCTTCTAGAGAATCTCCTGACTCTACAGAGGGAAAATAAACAAATAAATAGCCTTGCAGGCGAGACCTAAGAGGTACTCCAGGCCAGCCTACCTAACCCCCATTTCCTCACTTTGCTTGTGACAATCTGTTTGAGCCTATCTACCTTCTCCCAAAGCTTTCAGAGGGGCAATCTGCACCTCTAAACGCATCTTCTAATGCCCAAGGGGAGAGAGAAGCTGTGAGGCACCACTCTGGTCCCAGACCTGCTGGAAGAAATAGGTGGGATCCCAGATTCCTGAAGAAAAAAAATCTGAGAGATGCTGAGAAAAAATCAAACTGTGGTTGGGGTGGAGAGGACAGAGGAGCATTGCCCATCACTTCCCAAAAGGTCAAAGATGGGCCCTTCCTGCCTGCCTCCAGAGCCAGAATTTTTGGCCTGGACATGTTTTCCTTTCTATTATCTGGAATGAAAAGAGGCAAAATAAAAAGAAAGAAGGGAAGAAGAAAAGAAGGAAATAAAGAGAGAGAGGGGGAAGGAGGAAGAAAGAGGAAAAGAAGAAAGGAAGGAAGGAAGGAAGGAAGGAAGGAAGGAAGGAAGGAAGGAAGGAAGGAAGGGAGGGAGGGAGGGAGGGAGGGAGGGAGGGAGGGAGGAAGGAAAGATGCCCATAAATATTTCATGCTGTGCCTCTGCTGACTTCTTAGTTCCCGAACATCCATTAAAATGCCACTGTAATAATGTCATTGTTTGCTCATCATTTCCTACCTGGCTCTTAGGGAGGAGAAAAAAAAAAAAAAAACAGAAATAATCATGCCTCTCTCTGATTGGGAGGTCACAGGAAATCATCTACCACTTGTACTGAGGCTTTTGAAGATCAAATGGCTAAACAATCACATTCTCATTTATTTGGCACCACTCAGGGAGGCAGGAGAACCTTCCAGATACATGAAACTTATCCTAAAGTACAGGCTTTGTTTTTGAGTTTTGAACCATTTCAAATGGAAATGATTCCAGAATACTATCTACTTCCCCTTGTTCTTAGACAAAACAAATGGAACACCATGTAAGCGTCCTCGAAGTATTGTAGAATCCTCGTTATAAGGAGCCGGTGGTTTTATCACAATATCATACAGGCTGTCTCAGGCTTATTGTGATATTTAAGACTGCTTGTCTCTGAGTTAAAAGCCTAATATGAATGAGCTTGCTGAATTCTGTCCTATTCTGTTATTTTTTTTCTCCTGCTGCTTTCTACTTTTTAATCTGTCTGTCTGCTAAGGTGCTAAACTGTACTGCTAACTCTCTACCCCACTAACTTCACAACAAAACCTTCTTGTCTTAAGTTTGCTAAGATATGAAAAATTTTCTACCAATGTGATTACTAACAGTTGGCACAGAAAGTTTGAACAGGGGCCAAAGGCAGCATTCTCTTTAAAACAAAATACAGCTGTCAGGACATAAAGCTCTGTCTTCTTCTTTTACCATTTCTAAACAGTGTTTGTTTATTTATTGCTTCTTGATGCACCTTGGAAAGCAGAGTTTGCCCAAGAAGCAATTCATAGACACAGGATTGTCTTTGTTTAATGATATTTAGTTCGTATGTGTATGTGTTATCCGTATGTGCTAAGTTCCATTGTGAGGTTATGAAAATCTTTTCACAATAACACCACTGTCTAGCAAGAAGACAAGGCTTGTATGAGTCTACCTTTGTAAATTTCCTCAGCTCACCCTTTCTCCATTGCTTAGGCACCGTCTCTAGCCTGGACTGTCACCTCCTGGGCTCTACCCTTGCTCTTCCATGTGAGGTCTATGCATGGCTGGGTGTACCTCACATCCTTCAGGCCCAAGATCCAGTTATAGTCTTTCTCATCTCTAAGTGACCCAAGCTTCCTTTGTGACTTTGGTTTTCTTTACACAACTTTCTATAATCTGAAATTGTTGAATCCACTAACAATGCATAGTGTACTTGCCCAGCTCTCTACAAGCTCCCCACATGCAGGGGAGGACATTGGGGTGGCCTGCTCTCTAAAGCCAAGTCCCCAAAGCACCCAGAACAGTGCTAGGCAACAGCAAAGCATCTATTGAACAAAGAATCTGCATACACACACTAACATGGTAGGTAATAGAAAAGAAAGGTGAAACACATCTACCCAAATCTAGGTATAAAAATACATGTGCCAAGGGGGGTGAGGCCTAAGCTGGACCTAACTACATTAGCACAGGGGGGAAAAGAAGAGTGATGCAGATAAAAGAAAATATATAGTAAATATTCTGAAAAACAAAGTCTGTCACCAAAACTCACTCAAATGCTTTAAATACTGTCTACTTCCTTAGTGAGAGAAATTTTATTATACTTAATCATTGGGGGTAGCACATGCCATTACACATGTGTGAGCATCAGGAGACAACTTGCTAAGGTCGTTTCTTCTCCTTCTACCTCCTGGGCTCTGGGGATAAAATGCAAATCATCAGGCTTGGTAGCAAGAATTTTTATCTGCTGAGCTATCTTGCCTGCCCATCTCTTTGTTGAGAGAGCTTTGTGCAGAAGACCTTAAAATAGACATTTCTTCTTACGCATTGAATCATATGGCTTATGAATATCCAAAGATCTAAGATGTAATGTTCATTCAGCTATAAAGAAACATGCTTTTTACATTAAACCAAAAACACATTCAGTCAGTCCATAAGTCTCTGTGCTTTTAGACTAGCAGAAAGGTACAGGAGGGGGCCAGACAGACAGGCAAAGAGAGACAAGAGACCAGCAGACAGACAAACACACACACAGAGAGAGAATGAATTGCTCTCTTTATTCCCACGAGGACTTTTTTTGTGTTCTACAATCCCTAGAAAGTACCCTCAAATGTTGTGTTCAGAGCCTTCTTTAGTTTGCTGACACCGATGTAGCAGGACTACACATAACCCAGGTAGCTTGAACCACAGTCATTGTACCACAGCTTTGAAGAATAGAAGTCCAGGATGACAGGGTATACGGATCTTTCTATCTGAGGGCTGAGCTGGAGCATCTTCCCCAGGCCTCCTGCTAGTTTGTAGTGGCTTCCTGGCTGTCTTTGAAAAACTTTGGCTTGTGGGTGCACCACCTTGATTCTGCTCATAATGGTCTCCTTCATGTCTGCCTCTGTCCCAATTTCTCCTTTTCATAAGGATCCACAGTCGACCCTATCAGGGCCAACTCTACTCCAGGAAGACCTCAGCTCAGCTGACCTTATCTGCAATGAACTGACTTCCAAATGATGTCTCATTTTGAGATCCTGGCAATTAAGACTTTAGGGATCTTAGAGGGTGCAACTCAAGCCATAATTCAGAGCCTTATGTTAGAAACTCATTTTCCTAGAAGAGTGTGCTTCTTCAGGGTGAAGAAATGTGGGGTTCACTTGTAAGCATGATGAACACAGACTGTTGGGCCACTGAAGGAAGCAAAGTACAACGGGGGAGGTTGGATTTAAAAGACAGCCTGGGAAGAGTACTAGAAGAAAGAATGAAGGCTTTCTCCTCACAGCAGAGCCACAGGAGCCCAAACCACCAGCAAGATCATATCATCAGCTAAGCAGCTCCACAAGGTCCAGCTGTCCTTTGAAAAGTAATAAGACACGGAGTCTTTAGGAAACAGATACCTCACAGAATGCTCAGGATCTGGACGTTCCTTAGGCACTATAAAAATGAGAAAACAGAGTCTGAGCTTCCCTGAAGAAGGCAGAGAGTGTCCTTGACAGTGCCTTTCTGCCACCAGTCTGTGCCATACGTCATCCTAGTATTCACGTAATCAAATTGATCAACCCAATGAATGAGGAGATAAATGAGTGAGCCTTACTTTTGCCCTATTCTCTAGTGAAAAAAAGAGGAGTGCTGGGGGTACCAGGAACAAATTCAAGTTAAAACTATTGCCCTCCAGAAGTAGTTCAAGTAGAATACAGTCATAGCCACTGTAAGAGACCAGCGCAAACACATCAGGGCCCTGATTAGAACTCAGTTCACATATGCATACAAGTGCTCTCAGGATTCTTCCTGCCCCACAACACAGACCTCAGACTTTTTCTCTACAACCAAGTCCTAGCTACTGCTGGAACTTAGTCTAAAAGCCTTCCTCAAGTATTGAGACTCCCAAACAATCCTCTACAAGAAGCAATTATTTCTAGGGCTGAGACTTCTGTCTTCTAGTCCCAAACTGATGAAAGTTCCTCCTGCAAAGGGCTGAGAATCTACAGCCAAGAATGCAATCAAAGAGAAGGGTAACCTGTAATCTTAACTCTCCCTTTGTACTTCAGACAGCCACCATCAGCATCAAGGGAGCAGGCAAAGCTGCCGGTGGAGAATCAAGCACACACCTAAGCATGAGACACTCACCTCTTTTGAACGGCAGGGCTTAAGAAGAGAAAATGCTCAGAAATGAGAACTAGAAAAGAAAGGGGGGAATAGAGAGAGGAAAAGAGAAAGAGACCAAGAAAGAAAGTTCACACCCTTCAAACTGTATTTCAAACCATTATCACGAGTAGTATCCAACTAAAAAAAAGCAAGGGAAAAACCTATTCCCCTGACAATAAAGCCATGGACCTCCAAGCAAACAGGAATGCAGGCAGAGAGCAGCGCTCTGTGACTGTGGTGTGAGAGGGCAAAACTCGCAGGATGCAACACCTTTAAAGAGCAAAGATACCATGTGGTATGGCCCCCCGGAGTCACTGTGCTCTTGGACCTGCCTGGTATCCAAGGACGAACATCCATAACTCTACAATGAACAACTGGCAAATGAGATGAAAATCAGCCCATGGTGAGACTCTGGATGCTCTGAGGACAAGAGCTAATGGCAATTATTTAGTTTTAATAACTGGGTAATTGCTGACCAGACCATCAGAAGCCAAAAGGCCAATGGCTTTGCTTTGCCAAGAAAACCCAGGGTTATGTGTTAACGGCATAAAATTAAGTGGGCTGTTTCTCGGGTCACTCCTAATTGGGTTGTGCAGCCACATGACATGGGAACACTCCAGTTTGGGTCAGGGGGGTCTCTGGCAGGCTCACCTGGACAGATGAGGTACAAACTTTTGTGAAATGTAATTGGCTAAAAAAATATCCAAAAGTCTTTAACTTGGACAGCAGCAGCTGTTTGATGCTGGAGTGGGTCAGGAGTCCAAGGGTAACAGATGAACTTGTACATGGAAACAGACCATCCTGCTTCAGGAGAAGCCAAAGGACGATCTCAGGGGGTCCTAGAAGCAGGTGGAACCATTAGAAGGCCAAGTCCTTAGTATTAAGCCCTAGAAATGGCTGCTCTAAAAGCCCAGTTGGTTTCCTTGTGTGCCAGCACTGCACATTCACAGCCCACATCCTGGCCAAAGTGCCACCAGCAGCTTGGAAGGAAGGCACTGAGCCCACAGAGGATCTGTCTTGAAGTAAACCATCCAAAGGAGAGTGCACCAACAGGAACAACTGCTACTCTGAATGCTCACTCCACCCTACAGTCCTCTACCCCTGGCCTTTTTCACTCCTGGCACGCCTTCTCTTCTCCTTCTCAAATCTTTCTGGTATTTTCAAAGCTTCACGCCACCACTACCCGGCAGTATTAGTTGGCTTTCTGTTGCTCTGACAAAATACTGACCAAAGCTGACTCAGACAGGAAAGGTTTATTTGGCTTTTACTTCCACACCACAGTCCATTCTTGAATAAAGCCAAGGTAGGAACTCAAGGCAGGAACTGAAACAGCAACCACGGAGGTTCACTACTTTACTGGCTTGCTTTCCCTCTCTTGCTCAGCCTTTCTTCTACAGCCCAAGTCTCACTGCCTAGGCATGGTGCTAGGCATGGATGAGGCCCAATCAAGAAAAGGCTGATCCTATATCATATAGCTAATATCCACTTATAAGTGAGTATATACCATGTATGTCTAGGCTAGTGTCAGAGAGTAGGGGAGGAGGACCTCCCCTATCAGTGAACGAGGGGAGGGACATGGGGTGGGGGAAGAGGTAGGGAGAATGGGACTGGAAGGAGATGAGGGAGAGGCTACAGCAGGATTCAAAGTGAATAAATTGTAAATAATAATAATAATAATAGTAATAACAAAAATGCACCACAGATATGTCAGAGAGCAGTAGTTCTCAATGCCTCACTAATGCTGTGGCCTTTCAATATGCTGTGGTGACTCCCAACCATAACATTAGTTTGTTACTGCTTCATAAGTATAATTTTCCTAGTTATGAATCATAATATAAATATCTGGTATGCAGGATATATGACATGTGACCTCCAAGAAGTCACGACCTACAGGTTGAAAATCACTGCCACAGGCCAATCTGATGGAGGCAGTTCCTAACTTAGATTCCTTATTCCCAAGGATGTCTAGGTTTGCATCATCATTGACAAAAACTGTAAAATCTACCTTACCCTCTCCCCAAGAATCCATTCATAAAAAGGCACTAGGTGAGTGTGACCTGCCCCTCACCATTGCTGACCTCTACTGAACTATTTGAGTTCTTGATCAATTCAGAGGATGCTTAGAGATCATTGCATCCAACTCTACATTTCAAAAGAAGCTAAGGCCCAAGCAGCGTACATGGACTGTGCAGACATCCTTTTTTTACTACTGTTGTAAGAATGAGACCCTCCTCTCTCTAATCTGTTATGTTTTTGAAATATGAGGCTCCAGTATGATCCTATCTGCTAGTCTCTCATACATCCCCCCACATATTTAACACTGAATCAGACAAAGGTAGTTCCATTACTAATGATCTGCTCACTAGTGCTTAGCATGGATCTCTCCCTCAGGGACCCACTGATGTTCTAACTCTAGAAACAGCACTGTGGAGCTTATAACGATCTCAGCTTCTGGACACATCATGACCACACAACATGGAATCTTACAGAAGAACAAACCAGGCTGATGTCAGACATGTAGCAGGCAGCAAAGAAAGGAAGCGGGGCTGGGTCTTCACTCCTGGACCGGACACATCCCTTTAATTCAGTTCCTTCACACAGGAACAGTTATTTATCACATGTACATAAATGATAGTTTGCAAAAGTCAAAAAAATAAGGACAACAAGAATACAGAACACTGTGATTCTGTCTGACAAGAGTGATGATGGAGAAAAGCAAAGGGGTGTCATTCCACATTATACCTCGCTGATTCACAGTGTTCTCCTGGTACACAAATGCCCAGCTTGGGTATTTGTGGAAGCCCCCAGCATACCTCAGCCTCTAGGTCTTGTTCACACTGTTCCTCCCACCTGGAGTGACCTCACGCTTGTCTGACCCTGAATCCTGAGTTACCTAGGGGTAACCTCTTCCTCCACACTCATATCTACTTCACTACTCTCTGCAATGCTATTTTGTCTCCTATGTTTCTTGATCAAATTGCAGGCAGTCTCAGCTCTCCTGAAATCTGTCGTTCTGAAATTTCAGTTCCTTCATGGCCAATCCATGTTCTCTTCTCTAGAAAGTTCAAATATGGGCAAGCCTCAGACACACAGTCAATGGTTAATATACGAATCAGCAGAGGTTTTCAACTCTTAGTAACTCTGGATGAATTAATATTCTACCCACCTCTCATCCTGCCTGTTACATAGTAACACACACACACACACACACACACACACACACACACACACGGACACACACAAGACACTATTTTTAGTCAACCAGAATAAATTCACCTGGAATGCATTTTCCACACAGCCCTGCTAAGATTAGCCAGGTTATTCCAATAGCACCTTTTAAAATTTAATTTAATTTTTCTTTTCACATCCTGCTCCAAGCCATACTAACTCCATCTGGATTATGTTAGCAATTGGAAAAAAAGGAGAAAAGGAGTAAATGAGTTGGCAGGAATGGGATGTGATCCCACAATTCAAATTACCGTCCTTTAATGTGTGGAATAAATCTTTATAAACAAAAATAAATCTAATAAACAAAATGCCAATCATAGGGGACAGAGGTCTGAGCCTTGCTTGGTAGAGCCTCAACAGGGACCAGTTTCTGTAATCACCTTTAATTTCTTTCTGAATACCCCAAGATCCAAGCAGGGTGGTTGGAAACCACTCTTTTGAGAATTTCTCATGTCCTCTAGACCAAGCTCTGAGCCCAAGCTTGCTTCCAGCTGCAATGCCTAAGAAAATTCCTCTACCTTCCTAGGCCTTCCTTCCATTTTTATAACACCCACACTAGGAACGCTGAAGGATAAAGGTTAACTCTACCCCTCCCCCACCCCCTACTCATACACTGGTACAAACACTATCTTGAACTTTGCTTCTAACATTTGCTGACACCTGCTGGCGCACAGCAGACAGCCTGCCCTCTACAGGATGACAGCTTAAGGCAGGCAGTAAGACATAAATCAAAAAGACATAAAAGAGCCTGTGGCTCCAAAATCTGGCTGTACAATCAACCCGGTGAGTTTGCTAGCAGCAGGAGATGTCTGATCCAGTCTTAGGTGGGCCCTGACAGTCTAACCTTTAACCTGGGTCTAAAGGGATTCCAAAGCAGCATAATGATGGGACCCATGGGGCCCAAAAACTGATAAGCACTGAGCTAGAGGCAGCTTGTGCTTTGGAGGAGACCTGGGTTACTTTCCAGCTCTACTTGTTACTGTACAAGAAGCTCCTTAATCCTTGGGTATGAAAGACTTTTTCAGAGAAATGCCATGAGGATTTGAGCACCTAACAGAAACCAATAGCTCAGTACCTGGTACACTATAGAGTTTAAGCAAACAGAAGCTGCCAGCAATCACAACCCAGAATTCCTGCCTCCTGTGTTGCTCAGCCCCACCCAAGCCCACTAAATACTATTAACTATGTTTTTTGTATAATTGCGTGTGCATGTGTTCGTGTGCACGCGCACCTGTGTGTGCCAGAGGGACGTCTTCCACAATTACTCTCTACTCATTTTTTTCAATGGGGTATCCCAAACCTTTAGCTTTCTGGCTGGCCAGAGAGCTTTATGGATAGTTCTGGATCTGCCTATCTGGTGCTGGGATTACAGGCCAGTGTGGCAGGCACCCAGCTTTTTCTGTGGTCCAAACGCAAGCCCTCGTGCTTGTGCTGTGAGCACTCTACCAGAAGAGCCATCTCCACAGCCCCTTTAAACGTGTAATCAGGATGTATGTATAATCTAATCTCCTAGGACACATACGTTCTCATTTTTAAAAATAAAGTACATTTGAGGTTTCTGGGGAAAAAAATGGTCACTGGAATGGCAGCACAAGATTCTGTATCCGGAGGTCAGCCTTGAACACTGTGGCCATCGATCTCAGAAGCATCTCATGACCACACTGTCTCATCGGTAACTCGGTACCACAATCCAATCCTCAAGGACAATGTCACACTAAAAATAAGAATGTGGATGAAGAAATCCTGTGAAAAGTCCCCTGAAAAATAATTCAAGTTACTGGGCTCTCTTTGAAAAATGGATTTGAAGGGAACTGAGGCGACACCATCAAGAAATTCATATTAGATTAATCCAGTCTAATCATTTGTCGCGTTAGGAGATGGGCTCTCGGCAGCTAAGTGTACTGACTACAAACGTTCGTGCTCTCTGTGTTCTCTCTGCTGTTAAACTTCACATTCAGTGCATCTTTCAGAAACCAACCTTAATGGGAGCTTCCATTTGGAGCTTCCATGTGCAACTTTTTCTCTTGACATTACCTGGCCCAGCTGTTCTACATGAATTCAGATTCGCTTCTCCCTTTATATTTCTTGGCAAGAAAAAATTGCTGGTAAATATCATTTAACCTTTGTCAAACAGCAAAGGTGGCCTTGGTTCCATCCGTCAAATGGATTCCTCACTCTTAATTAAAAAAATTAAAAAGTGTCCTGAAACTTTTTTCTATGAAAAAAAAACAAACAAACAAACAAAACAAGCAACTCTTATTTGGATAGAATCCCCATGGTTGTCTAAAGCCAGTGCCAGATTCTTAAACGATATCTAGCCAGGTGCACCATTTAATTAAAAGAAGTTCAGTCGATAGAGTGGAAATACTGCTACTTGACTGGTCAATTGGTAGAAAGAGTTTTATAAATTATTTTTGAAGCCCCACTTTCAGCATCCATAAAACGTTTTTGCTATCATGTTTCGTTTTTCAAACTCCTCGCTCAATTATACTGGCACACTCTTTCCAAGGTTGTTGAATTACCCAAGACAAATGGCTATCTCCAAACACTCAGCATACAGAGAAAATATGTTAACTGTAATTTTCAGTCTACCAGAACTATAGAATGTAAACAGTAGCTTAAGTTTCCATATCATGATTCAGATTCCTCGACGATCTTTTATCAGAAAATATTCAAATGAGAATAATTAATCCCATTGAAAGTGAGGACGAAAGGATGCTATATTTTCATCATTACACATACAACAACCACGTGGGACATATCTAAAATCTCTAGGCTTTTTCTTCAAGACCATAAGAGGGAGGTCAAATGTACAGTTATCCAACAGCAACTATAAACTGAAGTCTGTCTGCAACTTTGCAAAGCTTTCTTTCAACGGTAACCACCCAACACCATGTTTGCCAACAGGAACAACCTTCTTTGGTTTTGCAAGCCAGTCTTCCCTGTGCTTGAGAAATGTTCTTATTTTTGGCTGAGGAGATAGCTCAGTAAGTAAAGTGCTTGTTCTGCAGACACTAGGCCCTGAGTGAGATCCCAGAACCTACATTTAAAAAACAAAACAAAACAAAACAAAAGCGTAAATTCTTGTGAGGTTGCATTGGAAATCTCAGCACTGGGGAAATAGAAACAGGAAGATCTCTGGGACTCATAGTTCAGCCAACATAGCTAATTAGTGAGTTCAAAACCAGGGAGAGACCCTGTGTCGAAAATCAAGGTGTAAGCCTGTGAAATGACACAGTGGTTGGAGGCGTGGGCTGATGACCTGAGTTCAACCCCAGGGGCCCACGGAGGAAAGAATAACTCCTGCAAGCTATCCTCTGACTGCCACACATGCACTGTGGCATTTGAGTCCACGGCATGGCAGGCATGTGTGCACAGATCTACACATGTATGTATCCTTTCTCTAACAGCAAAGTTTTTTTAACACCCTGAACTTAGCTAGAGCTTTTAGAGGTAAATGAACAAGAAATGTAATTCCTTCTAAAGTTAAACCTTGGTTTTCCATGTGTCCCTCCCATTGCCACCTGAACCTTAATCAAAAAGATGAGGGGTTAACTAAATTGAATGAAACCAGATTGATAAAATTCTAGTCCCTGCTAACGTTGTAGGATATCACTGGATGGGAGCCACCTCTGTTTCCTTCTTCATGTCACACTATTTAGGTGAGCAGACACACGGCTATAAACGTGCCTTCCAGTGAAAGGAGGTGAGTTTTTTATAGCCTGTTTCATCCCAGAATGTCATGAATGAAAGGATCTGAGTCTAGTCTCTCACTTTCAGCTGAGGAAGCTAAAGACCACAGCCAATGACCTACCATCACCAGAAATGTGGTTATCACTCATTCACGACTACCCTTTGCAAGGGCTTTGGAGCAACAGCTATCCTAGGCTCTTCTGTGTTGATTTATTGCTCTTTTGTAGGGATATGCACACACTGAGAATTAAACCCAGGGCCTTACGAATGCTAGACAAGCACTCTCACACTGAGACACATCCCCAATCCTTTCTTTGCTTTCTGTTTTGAGAAGGGTTTTACAAAGTTTTCTGAGATGTCCATGAACTTGTTCTGTATCCCAAGAAGATCTTGAAGTAATAGTCTTCATGCCCAACCTCCCCAGTAGCTGATATTACAGGCCTGTGTTCTTCTCGGCTCACACCCAGGCAGTGAAGACACTTTATTGCACCTGGAAAACAGCAACTACATTGTAACTAGTTCCCTGGTCCAAGACTTGCAGCATACCTTCTCACCTGCTGTAACACTGAGCCCTGCCACTGAAGGACACAACAGTAATCAATAGAAACCCCTTTGAGCCTATATAGTCTTTCAGCCTAGAAAGTTCAATATCTTCCAGGAAAACTCATCTCATGACTAGGAGCACCCTTTAAGAACCCATTCTTTATGCAGGCCCTAAATGTGTCTCTCTGTGAATGCTATATGTTAGTACAAGCTCTAAATCTTGGTTCAATATTAAGCAATTGGGATGTCTCTTGTATTTGACACACAGTCCTACATATAAAAAGCTACTGTCATTGACTCTTCCTTCGCTTCTCTTTCTTGCCATTTAATTCTCCTCTTGTATCTCTTCCAAGTTGCCGTGCCTCACTATGTATCCACAAAAGCTAAAAGAACTTTCCAAATCCAAGTATTACAATATACTATTTTCATCTGAAAGTGCATAATACATTCTCATTCCAGAATATGCATCTATTAGCATAGATTAAAGTTGCATGAGCTTTTTCCGTTTGTCACAGTTGACTCATAGTGAACTTTAAGCTTACTATTTCCCAAGCCTCTTAATAATACTTTCCTCATGCTACTAATTCTCTGAAACATCTCCCTCATCCTATTTCATGCAGTTTAATTTTGGGATTTGTAGAACCTTACATTTATTCCTGCTACATTTGTTCTGTTAGGTTTGGCCCAGATCTCTAGTCTATAAATATCATTTTATATCCTGTTTCTATCTTAGTATTCAATGTCCCTCCTGTCTTTGTATTATTTGCACATCGGATGAATATGGCATCAATATCTTCCCCAACATGAAGGAAGCAGTGCCTACATCGCTTAGCCAGACTGACAGGCAGGACCAAGGACAGCGCCTTTAAGTAGGTCACTGGGAAACATCTCCAGGTGAACACTGAACCACACTGGCTTGTATCCTTTTTTAAATTATAAGTCAATTACCACATTTCTCCCTTTCCTTTCCTCCATCCAAACCTCCCATATACTCCTCCTCACTCTCCTTCAAACTTATGGCTTCTTTTTATTAATTCCTATAGCATGCATTAATATGTGTATACACATTACCAGATATAACCTATCCAGTCCATAGAAGTCAGTGGTTGGTATCTGTTGATTGTGATTAAACTCAGCCAGTTTCTCTTAAATGTGCTTTTTTCTGACTATGTTAAGATCACCAGGAAGATATTCAGATACACTGTCAATGTTCTCTGCTTGGTTTGAGTTGACTTTGCTTTTTCCACACCCAGTAGGTTATTAATCCTTGAAAAAGAAGCAAGAATAGTGTACCATCCCCCCTGCCTCCAATGGCCAGCATGTCTTCTTCATTATGTCAACATCCTACGCCTTGCCCTGCGCTTTCCAAGGCCAGTGTTTCAGGGTCGGGTCATCTATTGCCCGCCACCTCTTCCTTTCATTCTTGAAGAGCCTCAGAGTCATTTAGTCATCTTCTAAGTAACAACCTTTAGATATCTGACACACCTGGGGTAATTTAGAGGAATACGATACTCTTCCAAAGTCATTTCACACACCTATCTGGACTGTCTATGCTATCCACACTCACTTAAACGTTACTTCCACCCTGTTAAGCTGACAGCACTTTTCTTGACAAAAAAAAAAACAAAAAACAAAAACAAAAAAAAAATGAGAGGGAGATGAAGTCCCCAGCATCCTTGTCACTGCTCCCTCTGGGGAAACTCCCTTGGTCTTCTCATTCAAAACATTTAGAAAAAAAATCCCAGTTTGTCCTCAGGAATACTTTTAAAACTGTTTTAAGAACCCCCTTCTAAGCTCTGTTCCTTAGGCCAGTGCTACCCACTAGCTTATATTATGGATACCTCACCTACGAATCCATTTTCAAAAACTGTCCTTAACACTGTGCCTGATGCTGATCAATGAAAACTAAAGTTGTATTACCAGTTAATAATTTATATTTATCCTTTGTTGATTTTCAAGGACCAGCACACATCTTAATTGTTCTGCAAGAGATCTATAATTGACATAGACTCATGAAATCCAATGAGATATGGCTTTGGAAAATGAACAGTAATTCCAGGTAAAGGGAATCAAAGAAATACAATTTAAAACATTAACCATATAAAATATAAGCAAAATGACTCACTAAAATATATAAAAACTGAAAGCTATGTTATATAGTAGGAGCAAGTATGGGATTTGGAATTAGCAAACTTAAGTTTAAATTCATTTAAATATGTTCAGTTCATACTAGATGTAGCTAATCTTGAAATAGTTACCTCCCTCTGCCCAAAGCCTTCTTCCTCCTATGGGAGTGATAGATATCCTAAAGTGGACTGTGGATAAAGGGGCCTAAGGAAAGTAATTCATTTGTACAGTTATTGGTATATCATAAACACTCATTAAATTTGACAGCATTTTATATACTTCTATTTAAAATATACCTTTATGTGAACACTTGAGCCAAAGATGCCCCAATTTTTAGGCAGCATGAAATATGAAGATATTTTAGAAGAAAAGAAAGTAGGAAACAGCCGATGTGCAGAAGTCATAATCATGTTCAAATTGATGAAGCTGTCCCTCAATCAACCTTCTAGAACAAGCTCACTGTCATAGAAGGTTGTAACCACACACATACAAAAACTCATTTCTATGCCTCTAGCTCTTCCAATATACAGTGAGTGACAGACAGCAGTGCTTCTTCAGAGGCAGAGAACAGAGACTGGAAATCAGAACTTTCCAGTCTACACAGAAAGTAGCTGCCAGGCTGGGAAAATCAGTCAGCAAGCATGTGAGCCTGAGTTCAGATCCCCAGGACCCACACGAAAGTTGGGTGTGATGGTACATACCTGTAACCCTAGAGCTTGGGAGGCTAGAGACAAGCAGATCCCCTGGACTGGGACCTTACTTGCTAGACTGTGATCTCTGGTTCAGTGAGAAACCTTTTTTCAAAAGAATGAGGTTGAAAGTGACTAAAGAAGACACTATGTATGTCAACCATTGGTCTCCACACAGATGTACACACATATGCATTTGCACACAAAAAATTCACACCACACATACACACAGATAAAATGTTTATTTTTAAGGATAGCATCCGTTTGTGGCCATGTTCCCAGATTCTCACAGTTTCTGCTTTATGACTCTGCCTTTTGGCCAGTGCACAGTGAATTAATGGCCACAACAGAAACAAACTGGGCTTATTTTGAGAAAAATGTTAGGTATCTAGTGATATTCTGGTGATCTTGAAGGAGCATCCAGACTCTTGTCCTGGATTTTTGCTGGCCCTTACCATGCTGAGACTTGATTATCTGCCCCTGGCCCCCCACCCAAAGCCTACAGTCTTTTTCTGGCACATTTATTTTTCTTGCTCAAATGAATTTCAGCTGGTTGACATGGCTTTTAATTGTGAAAAAAAGAAAAATAAAATAGAACTAATACACTGAGAAAATTAAGAGGAAAAAATGCTTATGGTCAGACTGGTTTAACTACACATGCTCTGGCTGATGAAAGCCAGCACAAGATCTAATTAATAGCTAGTACAAACTGGATGGGACCCAGTAAAGTACATTAATAAAAAGATACAGAAGCACATGATGAAAAAGTATCATCAGATGTGTAAGAGAAAGTGGCCTCTAGAATAAGTCAACATGAAATTGGAGGAAAGTCAGACCTGGCTGATAGAAATCCTTTTCAGAGATTAAGGCTTCCTTCATGCAAACAAGGCATCAATGTTGGTGATGTGGTTGCCGCATGCCAGCTTCTGCTCAGGCTTTTGTGAGCATCATCTTTCCTCATCTTCATGGTGTAATGTTGTGCTATGATCAATACCCTTTAAACATTATGGAACTCAGGGAGTGGGAGATGATGTTTCAGTCAGCAGGCAGAAGACCTGGGTCTCCAACCTAAGCTCCTCACAATGGGCAGGTAGGGGTTCTTGCAAACTTACTGTGCTCCCCAATTTCTGGTGAGGTCACTGTGGAAGCACGAAGGCAGGGAGAGGAAATCATCCTGCAAGAGCCAATTTGCATATCCCACCTGTACTTGTTCACTTCCTCAAGTATTTAGAGGCTTCTTACTGCCAGGAACTGTAATGGTGTGGAGCACAGGCCCAGAAGAACGTCTCTTCTAGAACATGAGTCCCCAGAGCTATAAGAACTCTACACCAAGCAGGCATTCTATATCATTAAGATTCAACCTACACACCACATTCTTTCCAATCTACAACTTATTAGCCTTCATTGACTCCCCAGGAGTCCCAGACACCACTCACTAAAGATTTCTTCACAGCATGTTGAATGTTTCTGAATGTTCTTCTTACTAGATCTTAGTATTATTGACACAGACAGAAAAATCTACAAATGTCCACTAAATGTACTCTTGAATGTGGCCCACCATCTCTTCAAAATAAGGTCATTTAAGACAAAAGCCATAGCTGTATGAACACTCTGGGCAACTGGTCCACTGGAAGAGTAAGTTTTGTCCTACAGTAACTCTTTCCTTTGCTTCTGTCTTTTTTTTATGACCAGCTCTAGCCATCTGAAAAGTAGCCAGCTAACTGTTTCAGACTGAGCTACAGGACAATGGAACAAAATTCCCTGGAGTCACACTAAAGGTAGGAACAAGTTCCATGAGTTTAAACCTCCACCACCTTCTGGGGAAGCACAGCATTCTCACAAGAATGGATTTGAGATCTCGGACTAAGAGCTGATTATCTGCTATACACCAAGGAGTTTTGTAATTTTGAACTCTAACTCTCTCTCTCTCTCTCTCTCTCTCTCTCTCTTTCTTCTGAATCAGGCTCTTTTTTCTTACTTGATTCAGGGTCATTATGAAGCTTACATTAGAATCAAATAAATGAAGATGTGAGTCCACAGTAATTGTCGATAAAGATGAATGCCCTGTGTATTGGCTAATGTCTTTTAAAAGTATCTATGGATCCTTTAGGCATCAATGCAACCATAACATCCACTAACGGATAAACTGGAAAAGAGAGGAAATTGTGTGGATACAGGGGATAGTATTCAGCTTTTAAAGAAAGAAGAAATACCTGCCATTTTCAGCAATACACATAAGTCTGAAAGACATTATGCTGGGTGAAACAAACCAAACACAGAGGACAGACACTACATGACCTCTCAGGATGAATATGAAACAGTCAGACTCATAGACGTAGAGGGAAAATGCTGCCATCACTGGCTGTGATGAGGAAGTAACACAGAGGTGCCAGTAAAAGGGTACAAATTTCAGTTGGGCATGGTGGGTCCTACTACTGAGCAGAAGCCATGTTTGACAATACTGTATTGTACACTTAAGTGTTGTTAAGAGGATCAATTTTATGTTGCGTATTCATACCATAAAACAACAATAACAGTAACTAAAGAGGGCAGGAAGAAAAATTTGGGGTAATAAATAGGGCTGTGGCATAAAGTATGGCAATAATTTAATGGCTGTATAGTTATCTACAAACTTGTCATTAATCATGTAATACACATTAAATATATGTAACGAATGCATGCAACTTTTTGGTTATGCATCAATTAAATGGCTCCTACTGATCTTTCCAAGTTCTTTCAGTCTACTTTTCTACCTCCTCCATTTTCATCTTTTGAGCTGATCAGATTTTAATGAAGGTGTGATAGCAGAGAACAGCTGTGAGATGCAGATGATTAAGAACGGAAAGCCACACCATTAATTGAGGATGATAGTCTCGTTAACTCGGGTTTCTACCAAACCTCATGTGGGGAAATCCCCTCAAAAGCGCCCAACTCACAAAAACTCTCGACTCTCAAGCCACATTCACCACACAAATGGAACACCGCTCCTCAGATCTCCACTAATTTTATGTTTAACTTTTTTTAAACAAACCGTAACAAATACTAAGTGTAGCTAATCATCCCCTCATTCCTTTGGTATTCATTGTAATAGCACTAATTACGATAAACGCATTCGGAATTAACGTGCATGTCTTATGCATATATCAATTCCGTTGTAATTTGCCATTGATTAACGCCTGGGATGCGAATAAGGAGTCTTTGGCTTTGATACACTACTCACGTCTAGGGTAGCACAGCCCAAAATGAGTTCCAGGCATGCAATCTCCAGTCAACACTCCACTAGTCTCCACATACGCTTACACTTTCAGCCCAAAGGACCAGAGTAAGCTGTAGGAGAAGACTCAGCTAGTCTTTCCCCTGTCAGAAGTAATGTTGTATCCTGAATATGAATGAAGAGCCCAGATTCGACAAACCTCCATTCATTGTACAAGTAAACGAGGTTTGGGTTTTAAAGCTTGGGCCTTCTCATGTGGAAGACCTGGTTTCAAGTCCTAACTCCACCCACTACTCCATGTTACTCAAGGATGCTAAGCCTCAGGACTTACATCTGCAACAGTGGAGATGATTACATGTTCCCCTAGGGTGGCTGTGAGGTTTGTAAAAGAAAAAACAAACATACTCCCCTATTCGACATATGGCTTACACTTTCATTTGAAAAAAAAAAGAACAGCATTACTATAAATAATAATAATTGCCATCACTACATCGAGAAAATTACTGTCGTAAACTAGAAATTTCATTCAATAGGGTGCTCTGGTGGAGGTATCATCCAAGCAGATCCAGGGTGGCACAAAGCTCAGAGTGGGGGCAGGGAGAAGTCCCAACAAAAGGCTCTTCTGACAGCCTATTCACTTGAGATCTTGGTTTTGCTGAAAGCTGTTTGGTGTTTAAAAGCTGCCGTGAAAGGCTGAGTTTACAGAGCAGAGTAACGAAGGAGAATGAAGTGGGGACTGGAATGAGAGGCCAGCGCCATTGCAGTGGACGTGAGGCAGCGCACAGTAACACATACATGCCATCTCAGCTGCTTAGAAGGCGGACCCTGAGGACTGCAGGCAGCAGTTCAGGGCTGGGCTATTCCCAGAAATACACAATTAAAGGCGAGGACTGATTCATTCACTTGCAGTATGGATGTGACAGCAGCACATACCTTGGGACTGGGAAGATCAGCTGTGACCATGGGCTGAGTGAAAGTGAAGGCATCACCATCAGAGTTCGTTATTATTGTTGGTACTACCATTAAAAACACTGTGGCAGCTGTCAACGAGAGGCTTGGGGTCTGGACTCTGTAGTCTTTTCAGCGATGTCAGAATAAAGAGAGCTTTTAATTTTCTGTTCACAATGTCTCTTCTACGGGTTGATGTTCCCTATGCACAGGGGAGGCAGATTCTTGTCTTTCCAGACCCTGCCTGAAATCCCGAAGGGACATGCTCACTTTCAGAAGGAGGCTAAGAAAACAACTGAGTGTACAGGCTATCCTGGGTGTGGATCAGTAACTTTCAAGAACAGAAAGGAGCTTCTTGGGCACAGTTTAAAGGTACACATCAAATTACCTCCCTCTTCCCCATGAAAGTGGAATTCTATCTGGGTAAGAAACAGAAATCATGAGCTTCTCATGGTGCATCTCCCTCATTTCATTCTCCCATACTGTACCAAACTTAAATTTGACCTGCTCTAGACTCTGAGAATCTGGAGGGTGAAAAGGAAGATTCTCACATTTCCACCAGTTGTCTACATATCTTGTTGTGGATGCTTCACACATGTTTCCTGAATGATTGACAATGACTATATCTTATGATCATCACTGTATTCTATGATACACAAAAAACTAGGTTTAGCTTTTTGTCCTTGTGACAAGGATGTTCAGATGGGCTGTGGCTTATGATCCAGAGACTGAGAAATGAATTGCCAAGTACTTTATGGAAGCTGCCTCAGCTCTGCCTCAGCACACATAAGGAGGTACTTTAGAGTCTAAGGGCCTTGTTTTAATCCTCACACCATGAAGTGTGCCATTTAATCTCTCTGAGGTACAGCTCTATCCTCAGTCAATAGAAAGACAGTACAAGTTCTAACCACCAAGAACATTATTGTGAAAACTTAAGAATGTTGCATATGTACAAATTCCTTCCATTCTGTACAGATACCACTGAGAGGATTCAAGGAGCTACTAATATCACTTATCACCAAGCTTCTTGCACACAGGGTATTCCTAGAACATGAAATTTCAAAATAATAATAGAAATCTCTCTGCTTACTTTGTAGCTACTCTTCCAGTCTCACCCTGAGCCAGTTCTGACAGGGGTGGAAGCTCCATCCCATCTGTTGCAAAAATTATTATCCCAGGGGAAAACATGAGCAAAGTCTACCCCTCCTCCCAAGGTCCCAAGTGTTGCTCCTCTTCCCAAAGGGTCCAGTCCTTGGGTGAGGGCAGGGTCCAGGCCAATGAGGTGAGAGGCACCAGAGTCACTACAAAGACACCGGGAATCGGGTGAACGCAGTCTGAGGGAAAGTGAATGCAGACCCATTTATTCTGGAGCAGAGCGTATTATATAGCTTTGGGTGACCAATCAGGTTCCTCCACATCATCTCCGAGCCTGCCATTGGTTGTTGGTCTCTGGGCGGACTCTCCAACGTCAGGTCATGTACTCTCCGCCCAACTACTTCTGTAGTCATGTCAGCGGAAGCTTCCCCAGGCCGTGAGCCCTAATGGCCCTTTGCTGGGAATGCCCACACCTAAGAACAAACCAAGGCACAATTCCACCAAAGTTCATTCTAGGGAAACAATGAGCTTAAGTAAGTAAGGTATGCTCTTACTTACAGAGCATAGGTGAGGTGCTACCTATACTCCACATAGGGGAGTATGTGGGGGGGGTGCGGGGCGGTACTGTTCCTCCAAAAGGCAGCACTAAAAGGCTTTACCCAGCAGGAATGGTGGTTTTCCCACAGGTGCATAGATGGAGCCTCCTCCTCTAGTCTTCCCAGGCCTATACACTGCAGCTTCTCAGAGAGACCATGTGCAATCAAGTCATAGTTGCATAGAACATGTAGTAGGAAGTGGCTCAACACAGGTCAGGGTCTCCATGCCCTCCCTGTCCCTCCATGAATAGAAACAACCAGTCAACAAGCCTAGCTGGGATGGTCCTTTTGCAATACAAGATACGCCCACCGTATCGCTTTAAGACGGTAGTTACTTGGTTCTGATGGTAGTTATATACAACACCATCCAATCAATTTTGTACCCTAACCCTGAACGCTAAGTGTATCTGTACTAACTGCACTACTCTTTCGATGCCTGCCTAGCTCACCAGTCAGAAAATGTCTTTCTAATTTGTAGAGTCTAAATAGCTACTGGATAGGGCCCAGGCAAGGCCAAAATGCTAATATCTGAGGCCTGAGGCACAGTTTCCTGCAACCGGGAGTTCTGAGTTGGACTAAGATGAACTGACTTGTTCCGTGGCTGGGCTGGTCACTTCCTACAGGTGCCCTTTCTGTATGCACATCTGGCTTCTACTCAGCACATCCCTGAAGCAGTCACTTGTGGTCCAGGGCCATGTAGTTTACAAGTGTAAAAGTATGCAAGTCATGAAGATGATAGAAAACAATTTTCTGGCTCAATTTGAGAGTTTCAGCATTCTGTGCACAACACCATCCAACAGTAAGAAGAAAGCTCTACCCTTTTCAGAGCATCACCCTGGCTTTCCCCCCACCTCCTCTGCCCAACCCCATCATCATGACATCAGAGAACACCTGCTACTACAGACATGTCAGAGTAAGAGCTGAATAACATGCTACAGCTAATCTGCACTTATAAGGGAGTGCACACCATGTTTGTCTTTCTGGGTGTGGGTTACCTCACTCAGGGTGACTTTTTTTTCTAGTTCCATCCATTTGCCTACAGATTTCATGATGTCATTAATTTTAATAGCTGAGTAATAATACTTCATTGTGTAAATGTACCGCATTTTCTTTGTCAGCTGAAGGGCATCTAGGTTGTTTCTAGGTTCTGGCTATTACAAAGAGTAACTGTGCTACAATCCACAGACCCAGAAAAGCTAAGTAACAAGAAGGGCTCCAGCAGGGAACACATGGATCTCCCTGTGAAAGGAAATAGGCTAGGTATCGTGGGTGGATTGGGTGGACAAGGTGTCTGGATGGGGAGTGGGTAAAAGAACAGAAGGTATCTGATCAGAAGAGGATGAAGGCAAAGAGCACTGGAAGAGACGACTGGAATCAGGCAGGCATCTCCGGGATGAGCTAGAGACCTAGTGCATTGGAAACTCCCAGGAATCTATGAGGGTGACCCTAGCTACGGTTCCTAGCCATGGGGGATATGGAGCTTGAACTGGCCATCTCCTGTAACCATGGAAGACATCCAGGAGAGGACTAAAACACCAGTCCAGCCATAAAACCTTTGACTGACAATCTGTCCTACCTATGAGATGTGCTGTGGTAAAGGTAGTGCAGAAATTGTGGAAGTGACCAACCAATGATTGGGCCAGCTTGAGACCCATGCCATGAGAGGGAGCCCACCCCTGACACTGCCTACAGGGACGGCCCAGAGATCCAGGATACAAGCAAACATGACTGGCAAAAAATAAATAAATAAATGATGCTTAATGGTATTCTGCTATACTCACAAAATGGTGCCTAAGCAAATTGTCATCAGAGAGGCTTCATCCAACAACTGATGGAAAGGGATGCAGAGACCCACAGCCAACATTAGGCAAAGTTCAGGGAATCCTGCTGAAGAGGGGAAGGAAAGATTGTAGGAGCCAGACAGGTCAAGAACACCACAAGAAAACCCACTGAATCAACTAATCAGGGCTCATAGGAGCTCACAGACACTGAACCACCAACCAGGGAACCTGTATAGGACTGACCTGGTCCCTCTGTATATACGTTACAGTTGTGTAGCTTGGTCTCCTTGTGTGATTCCTAACATTGGGAGGAGAGGCTGTCTCTGACTCTTTTGCCTGCTTTAGGAACCTTATCCTTCTACCGGATTGCCTCATCCAGCCTCAGTAGGAGGGTAGGTGCATAGTCTTGTTGCAACTTGATATGCCGTGGTTGGTTGTTATCCATGGGAAGCCTGCCTTTTTCTGAAGAGAAATGATGGGCATAGGGGAGGGGAGTGGGAAAAGGACTGGGATAAAAGGAGGGAGGGAAAACTGTGGTCAGGATGTAAAACATGTGTGTGTGTGTGTGTGTGTGTGTGTGTGTATTACATATAAACATATATATAAATAAAGCTGAATAACATAGTATGCAAAGTATCCAAATTCAACTATTTTAAGACGAAAGTTCACATCAAGAGAAAGGTAATTATCACCTTGAGTGAGAAGCAACACTCAGGTGACACAAATGTTGGAATCACCTGACAAGGAGCCTAAAAACACTTCAGTGAATAAATGTGGATACAATGGACAGACACAAAAGAATAGAACAACCCAGCAAAGGAACGGAAGGTATAAAAAAGAAGCCAGATGGCGATTTTCAAATTGACACAATAACAAATCGAAAACTCAAAAGCTGGGGCCCACAACAGATCAGTGTGGAAAGGAAAAGCAAACTGAGCTTTAAGGCAGAAAAGTAAAAATTACTTTTTGCACAACAGAAAGAAAACGAGCTAGGGATGGGGGCCTGTAGGACTGTGTACACAAACATCAAAAGAATCAAACTGGGGATTTGGAGGAGGCCAGAAATGATGTGGAGCTAAGAAATAGGACCGAAATTTCCCCAATGTTAGCAAAAGGCAAAACTTAGAGATTTAAAATAACTGACCAATCATATACAGCAAACTCAAAGAAGTCTAAGCCAGGATAAATCCCAAACAAAAACTGACAAAATCTTGAAAATTGTGGACTTGTCTCTACACATACCATATGTGTAGAGAAAATACATTTCCATGGTGATTATTTTCTAACCAAAATTCAGGAAAGCAAAGAAAGGCACATCTCCATTTTAAGTATGGAAAGAGAAAAAAACTCAATACTAAATTTTATATCCAGCAGAAGTGTCCTTCAAGGGGGCTAGAGAGATGGCTCAGTGGTTAAGAGCACTGGCTGCTCTTCCAGAGGACCCAGGTTCAATTTCCAGCACCCATATTACAGCTCACACTTGTATGTAACTCCATTTCCCAGGCCTCTGACACCCTCATACAGACATACATGCAGGCAAAACACCAATGAACATAAAATAAAAAGTGAATTAAAATAAAAAGCATCCTTCAAGAAGGAAAAGACAAATCAAAACATTCACAACAAAAAAGTTAACAGGCTGGATCTGTTGCCTTGTCTCTTCTAATCATCTGCAGAGCATCATCATCTGAATTACCCAAAAAAGCCACAGGGGATGTTCAGACATTCATCTCTGCAGCTTCTCTCCTGAGTTCTGGACTCTGAGACATACAAGTAAGAGTTAGCTGAATGCTCTTTGCATGTTTATAGAGAATTTTTTAATCACTAAGGAAATTGTGTTGAATCTTAAAATGTTGAATTTTGCATCTCAGAGGAAACTATGCCATTGACGTCACTTCTGAACCATGCATCCAAATTTGCAGAAAGTGGAGGTTTTCCTACATAGTACCCTGAAAGACACATAATTTTCCCATTGCTCTGACGGTTGCTGTCTAACAGACATACACAGCTGTGTCTGCCTCAGAGCCTTCCATCCACTCTTTCGACCTGCATCTCAGGAGAAAAAGGCAACATGGATTCCAGGGAGACCAAGAAGTTACAGATACTTGTCAGCACAAGAAGACATGTAAACTGAGCCCAGAAAGAAAAGTGAACCAGACTGCTGCCTCATCTTCTGCTGAATTCTGATATTACCAGGTGTTCTAAAGGGCTACTGTGAAATGCTGCTTCAGGATGAATCAAGACTGTGTCTGGAAAGGGCTTGGGTGGGGTCAGTGTAAAATGTCACAGATGTGAGGGTGAGTTGAGAACAAAGGGAAAGCCATCACACTCAAAATGTGAACCATCAAGCAAGAAAGACAACAAATGACCCAATCAAGTTTTCAATTGAAAAAGTCAAAGGAAGTCTCAGAGACTGAAACATTTTAAAGAAAAAGAAAAAGTTCACTTGCCAAGAGTATAAAGAAAGGAGCCTCCAAAAGGACTCACTCCCAAGAGAAGAAACATAACTATCTAATTGAATAAACTGCAAAATTGTCAAAGTGATAAGAAGTAGTATAATGCCACAGATCTTTGGGGATACTGACAGTAATATCCAAAATCGTGAACAGTAAATGCATCAATGTCAATTAAAACGTGCTTCTTAGTCTTTGCAGAATATTGATAGGACAACGCGAAGAAGTGTCCATGTTGTAACTGTGCGGCATGTGACCTGAGTCCTCCCCACCTATGAGTTTATTTGTCAGGAACACGTTAGATGACCAGGGACAAAACTCCCTTCCACTGCAGAGAGAAACAACCCTGATTCTAATGTATTCGCCCCTCCCCAGTGGTCTTCATGGGATGCCCAGCTCGCTTACAAAAAGGACTGACAAAGGTTGCGAAACTGGCCACAGTCACTGATAGTCACAGGCCTGAGGCCTGGGAACTCATGTACTCAAGAATTAAGGCAACAAATTTAGTCTGGTCACAGGAGGACAATTAGAATGCCGGCTGGTTTGGTTCATAAGTGGAATCCTGGGCAGCCCAAGTATGACAGTTGTTTAACATCGGCCCAGGGGGATGAGCTGAGATGAAAGAGAAAATTACTTCACCTCATTCGACTATTAAAGCACAGAGAAGAAAGCAGTGAGATTCAGACATTTGGCTTCACCCTGGGCTACTACTATATTGTGTTTGGAGGGCTAGATTTTTTTTCCTCCTGGTCAGATGAGGGGAGAAAGAGGTCACGTTCTGAAAGAAAAGCAGATGGGTTATTAGTGAGCAAATCAGAATTGGCTCCAAGGAACCCAAGGCCTGGCTGGACCCCGTGGCATGTGTAATAACTGTATCCCAAACAAAAATCCTTATCGAAATGCTCATCCCCAAAGCAGACTTCAATTGCTGCCTTTTCATCCCAGCAGCTACCGGCAGGCTAGGCGCTCAGCAGCAGCTTTCATTAATTTCCGCTATCACTGCCGATCTGGAAGCTTCAGCCAGGAAGAGAGCCAAGGGCTTTGTCTTTTTCATAGGTAATTTACAATTTCAAGGGCCAGTTTCCTTGAACCCTGTGGTGGGGCAGAGGGGATTGGGGAGCAAGCGTCTTTCTCTCCCAAAGAAACAAAGGGATCAGTGGGGGGAAAAAAGCAGACCATGAGAGCTCATGAATACCAGAGCCATGGCTCCTGCCAGAAATAAACATGAAAAATAATGAAAGTCCTGAAAGTGAACAGCTGAGGACGCATCCCGGCTGCATTTGGGGGCAGATCTCAAAAGCCACCTGGAGTTTCCTGAATCCCAAGTAATAACTTTCAAACTATTTCCTAAGCCAATTTTTGGAGAGCCCTGAATGGCTGGCATAAGTGGCAGGCACAATGTAGTGCTGTGGCTTCCTCCGGAGCAGTGGGCCCCCTGCCCGAGCCGTTCGCCAGACAGGCAAACCACTGAAAGGGAACCTGCAGGGGACAGACTCTGCTAGGGCCCTTCTCTTTCTGAGTGTTCTTCCAGACTCCTGAGTCTATATTCCACCCATTCTGGGGGAAGAATCTCTAAACCAAATACCTTAAATCAGTGATTCTCAACCTTCCAAATGCTGCAACCCTTTAATATACTTCCTCACATTGTGGTAACCCCCAAACCATAAAATTATTCCGTTGCTACTGCTACTTCATAACTGTAATTTTGCTAGTACTGCAAATCACAATATAACTATCTGACATGCAGGATATCCCATAAGCAACACCACCAAAAGGGTCGTGACCCACAAGTTGAGAACCATTTGCCTTAAAGGGTACCTTTTTTTCAAATTAGCTGCAAAACAAAACAACAAAAAAAAAAAAA
>NW_026596125.1:7933305-8017635 GCF_907164565.1 Psammomys obesus | reverse complement strand
AATATATATATATATATATATATATATATATATATATATATATATATATGAAAAGAGAAGAGAGCTGGTTTGTGAGGTTTGTTTGCATGAGCGGCCTTTCCTCCATCAGATCATTTTGTGTATGTGTTAGTACATGTTCATGGTCACATGGTCGGTGGTATCTGCGCACATATGTGCTAAGGCCAGAAGTCCACATCAGGTGTTGTCTTACCTACTTTTCTATTGCTGTGCAGACACAATAACCAAGGCAACTTATAGAAGGAAGTACAAAGGGAAGAGATTATTATGAACAGTGTAACAGGGAGCATGTCAGCAGGCAGACAGGCATAGCACTAGAGCGGTAGCTGAGAGCTTACATCCTGATCTACAGTCATGAATAATCTACAGACAATAACATGGGCTTTTAAACCTCAAAACAACCCCCACCCATGACACACTTTCTCCAAGGTCACACCACCTAACCCTTCTCAAAGAGTTCCAACTGTGGACCAATCACTAAAACATATGAGCCTTGGTCTTATAAGATAGAACATATCTTCCTTGGTCACTGTCCACCTCATTTTTTTTAAATCAGGGACTCCATTCATTTGGAAGCTCACTAATTATCTAGAGTGGCTGGCCAGTGAACTCTAGGATCTGCCTGCTTCTGACCTTCTTCTTTCTTCCCATCCCACTGCCCCATGGTATGGAGTTACTCATAAGCATGTGCCTCAGTACTCATGAGTGCTGGGGATCTGAACTCGGGCAAGCACTTCACCTGCTGAGCTGTCCCTCCAACCCCAATGCCACCTCACTTGAAGTTCCCATCAGACCTAAGATGCCAGTGCTGTTCTTGTCTCTGGTGATAGAGAAGTCAGATCATTTGGTCAAGAACATAAATCAATCAAGTGTCTAAGTGGTCAGCTCTACCGAAACATAGAGGGAGGCCGAACCAATGCAAACCTTTGAAGGGATTTCAGAGGTGAGACCCCTCAAGACTACTTCTCACCATTACAGTGATGAAGGCCATCATGCCCACGTGAGGCCGTGACCCACAGGCTAAGCAGCACAGCATGTAAAGCCACCCCTGAAAGCTGAGAGATCAGCAACTATTTCTAAGGGAGAAAGCATTTTCCAGTCTTGAAGCTCTTCAGTCTACTTAGGAAGACACGGCCAAGATCTTCTCTCAGCTTGGCTTTGGAGCCTGTGCTTGCTTAGTGTTTCCTCCCTTTCCTCCGTTAAGTCTCCTCTTCACCTGCAGGAGTTTTCAGCTTTCTTTCACTACGGATATTTCTGCCAGAGCTCAAAGAACAGAACACTAGCTAAAGTGTATATAACTAAAGACGTTCATACTTACAGAACGAACGCTAATGGTAAAACTTAGAGCATCAGCCTAGGAAATGAGACACACTTCTAGGCAAGAGATCTCGCATCCCTGAAAACATTTAATAAAAATAGGCAACTTTTGTTCACATTTTTAGGATAAGACAAATGGACGCAGATGGATGGATGCACACACACACACACACACACAGAGAGAGAGAGAGAGAGAGAGAGAGAGAGAGAGAGAGGAAGGCAGAGAAAAAAATCTTAAAAATACTATTTCAATCTAACCATTGTGTTCTGAGTATCTTTCCATCACTGGGTAGAGGCAGATTGCCAAGACAGAAAGATACTGGAATGATTAAGGCATGTAAGATGTGCTGGAGGAGAGTCACACAGATGAGGCACCCCTTCCGGAATACTCCAGCCCTGCTTTGTTTTCCTTTTGTTTGGTTGTTGTCCCAAGAAGATATTGAGAAGGGAAAGGCCACAATAAAACAGGAATTTAGGAGGATTATCAATAAGGGGAATCCCTACTTTCTCACCACAAAACAAAAATTAAGGGAAAAAAAATCAAATTTGGGGGCCTTACAGCAAAGCACCATACCTGATGAATACTAGAGAGGAATACAGGAAGGAAGCAATTCGAAGCTCTGGGGATTGATTTAGAAGTGAGTCTTTATTCTCTACGTTTCTTAAATCTGGTTCAGTGCTTGGCACAAAAAAAGAAAAATTTAATCCTCAAATACTTGATGGGTAAATGAACACATAAAGGAATTTTTGATGGGTATTAGGTCTGGCTCCATTAGCTCTGTGGCCTTTTGGAGACCTGAGCCTTTTGCCTCCCTGCTGAGAAGGAAAATGGCTGCCACCACTACAGCTCTGGCTCCAGGGACCTTCAGAGTAGCTCAAAGCAATCTACAAGTTCAAAGGTTCTTATTATCCTTTTGGATGCCCAGGACATGAACAGTAGTTCTTGTAGGGAAGTGGAATGCACTCCTGACTGCCAAGCCAACTGGCTGTGGGCTACCTGCATCCTGACTTGTCCCACTCTGGTTCCTGAATCTCAGATACCAAAGCACAGGAATGCTGTGGCCTAAAGAAGGGCCTCCTTCCTCCCTGCAGACTGGGCCTTTGTGGGTCATTTCCACCTCAAGCATTCGAAGATGAACCAGGCTATACAGAAAAGCTAACAGCATCTCTGGATTTCAAAGCACGGCTGGGACTCACTGCCCTCCCTAGCCTGCATGTTGGCCTGGATAATTTTCCAGGGAACTGAAGGGATGCCCTCTCTGTAGCATAATATGTACATTTTAGCTCAGCAGCAATATCATGCACACACGCAAATGGAGAGTCCGACCTCAGTGGAGGAAACTGAAAATGGACTTCATCTTTCTAGTAATCGAATGCTCCCCACCCCCACCACACCCCTCTGAGGGACAACAAAAGCACTTGGCATTTGGCCTTTGTACTCACAGCAGCACTGCCTGGTTCTGAGTGTTCCCCTCTTACCATCATCTATTATGATCTTTAAAAGCAGAGCTGTCCTAGAGTGACTCGCCTTTCAAACACAAGCACCACCATTTAGGAACATCACGTCCAGAGACAACAGGGAACACTGATGTAACAGTGGTCCTGACCCTGTGTTTGTTTCTCTCTTTGTTCCCCAAATGTCTGTGATTAAGCCTGTGAATTCCCACAGTCTTGTTTTACTAAACGTGTCAAACCCCCTTAGCTGAGACCAGGCTTGCCTTCCTTTTATGTGTTAGGATTCCTGTCCTCTCAAGGCAGACTTATTGAGGGCAATTAAAAACCAGACCAGCTGGTAAATAAGGCATTTTCCTGCCCTCCTGATTTCTACAGTAGATATACTCCTATTTTCTGGATGCTTCCTTGTTAGAGTATTTTATCTGGTGATATAGAGAGAATAGGGAAGATAATGGGAGAAAGGTTTAAGTAGAGAGAGAAATAGCAGGGTAGGACACGGAAGGCGTGGGTGGGTAGGAATACCCAACTCTAGGGATGTCTGAAAAGGCCACACAGCAACCTACAATTTTATGAACGTCTTGAGTGTGTGTGTGCATGTTTCTCAGAAGCCATATGTTGCCAAACATAAAGCAACGCCCTCACCTCCAGCAGTGTTTTTGGTGTGGGTACCCTGGAGCCACCCTAAGTAATACAGGCCACTACCATTGCCCTTGGTCGCATAGCAGAACTTCACGGTAAGACCCTATTGCTGAAGATATCACACAAGACATGGAGAAATTTGGTACTAACCAGGAAGCTTCCTCTCTCCTGGCTGGCTTCCATAGTACTGGCAGGTGCTTTGCAAACTGCTAGGGCAAAAAGATCACTACAGTCTTACCCAGTTTTGAACCCTGTGAATTCTAACAATGACAGATATGGCAAGATATGCCCATGAATGCAGCAATGACACAAACATTATATGAGTAACCAATCACTTTCTGCTTGGAAATATTAAACTATAAATTCTAATCTGTAGATGCCTATAGACTGATGAAGTTCAGACTTCATCAGATATGTCTCTTTGTGCATTGCGTGGTGCTTTATGATCAAACTCACAACTGGTAAAAGTGCAGGAAAAAAGGGTCAGTGTTGTACTCAACCATTTCCACAGATGTAACATCCGTATTAACCATCCCTCAAGTCTCAGGGACCATCACAGAGAAGGAGACCAAAGACTGCAAAATCTGAGGTCAGGGAGGACCAGAACAATCAGCGTCTTCCAGACATGACAGGATGGTGGCGCTCATAGACTCAGAGCAGCTGTGGTTGCCTGCAGAAGACCCATACAAGGTCAAGCTACTTAATTAACATTGCAGCCCTAACTAGGAACTTGAGGACCATTGATGGTTTCTGAAAGTAGAAGAATCAATTTTCTTTATGGTGTGGTAAATGATCACTCTCTAGTGGATGGGTCTATACCCACAAAACATGGGCAGCACAAATTGACTTACTGGTTAATTAAAAAAAAAAAAAAAAGATATGAAGTTGGAGGGTTAGAGACAAAGGAGGGAGGAGTTATAGAAAGGACTACAGGAGTAAATATCAAAATACATTGTATTAAATTCTGAAGGAATTAATAAAAATGGTTTATTACAAAAAGAGTACAGTGGTGGTTTGAACGAGACTCAGATATTTGCATGCTTGGTCCCCAGTTGATGAACTCTTTGGAAGAATTAGGAAGTATGGTCTTGTTGGAGTACTTGTCCTTATTGAAAAAGGTGTGTCATTGGGTGTAGGCTTTGAGGTTTCAAAAGTCCACGCCAGGCCCAGGGTCTGTCTCCCTCTAAACCTCCCCTGTTTCCCTCCACCCCTTCCTTCCACTGCCACCACCAGGACATACTGCCATGATGTTGCTCTCAGCTACTCCCCAGTGCCATGGCTCTCTGCTTTCTACCATGATAACAATGGACTAATGCTCTGAAACAGTAAGCAAGCCCCCAGGTAAATGCTTTCTTTTAAAGGAGTTGCCTCGGTCATGGTGTCTCTCCACAGCAACAGAGCAGTCATTTATTCACGCCGTGTGTCCACAATCTCATTCTTTGCTCCCCAAAACCTGTTAAGACCATTTACAATGCTGAAGAACTTTAGGTTTAGAGAATTTAATGTACCACAGTGACTAAAAGGGAAATATCTGAATCCAAGGCTGGTGTAGGTAGTCACTGGTAACATATTTACGTCACGAGCCCCGACTTCAATCCCACCACCCCCACAAAAAGCCAGGCAGAGTGGTACATGGCTGTAATCCCCACACTGGGGAAATTAAGACAGGCAAATCCCTCACAAGCCAGCAAGCATAGCCAAATCTGTGATCCCAAGTCTCAGAGAGAGATATTGTATCAGAAAATAAATAACAATAATTGCTAACTGAAGTTGGTCTCTAATCTCCACAAACACACACATGTATACGTGCACATGTGCACAGCCCCACATCACAGGAATGCGTAAATAGGCACATGTGCCTACAGAAACATGTATACGCACATGTGCGCGCACACACAAACACACCTGCACAAAGAAACAAAGATGTTAGATAGGCGTATAGGTAGGTAGATCCATACATACATATGTACGTATGTACATAAGGAGAAAGATACATAACGAGATATATTTGAACCCAAGTCTCTGACTGAGAAGACACATTTATCTGCATCTGGCTGAGAACCAAGAAAATCATTTAAAAAGATTGCCATGATATTCCTGAGGGCCATTTCTTATGCTCCATCCCAAAGAAGCTGCTGTCTGGCACTGTTGTGAGGGTTATGGGATTTCTCAACACTCCTCCCTCACCATTCCTCACCAGGTAAGAATATGGAAAGGAACCACAGGCTCAGGATGGAAAGAGAGAAATAGCATCAGATAGTCAGACAGCTCTCCTGTCCCTGGCAAAGCATTTATCCATGCATTTAAACTCCATTCTCCCTGTGTTTCTAACCATGACAAACACACTTTGTGTCCAGTTAAGCCTTGGCCTTGAGCCATCCACATGATAGAATACAAAACGTATGGTCACGTCTCTCAATTGCAGAATAAAAATAGCAATCTTCCAGAAAAATGTCTGAAGTAATCGGTAGAGAAACACATGACAGAAAAAAAGCAGAGAAAAAGATAGGGAAAGGTAGATGCACCCCAGATGGTCAATGGCTGGTATGGCATCAAGATGGCATCCTCTGGAGCCCAGCACAATTGTCATTCTCCATTTACCTCCAACCATCTTCACTAAACACCCTGCCAATTACCTAGATTCTTGCAGAAGGCACAATATACAACCCAGCAACACAGACAGAGACAAAAGGTCAAATGATGAACCTACAACAATAATTAACTACAGAGTCTAAGTCTAAACTCACTTCTCTTGAGACCGCACTTCCTCACCTATAAAATGTCAGAACAACACCAATTCTACAGGACATTTGAGAGGCTGTGTGTGATGGTCAACTTCAGTCAACTTGACTATATTTGTAATCACTGGGGAGACAGACACCTCTGGGCATGTCTCTGAGGTTGCTTATAGAAAAGATTAACTGAGGATTAAAGACCCACCCTGAAAGTGGGCCCCACACATCCAAGACAGAATAAAAAGGGAGAGGGGAAGACAGGCACCATCATTCACTGCTTCCCATCCTTCCCAGATATGAGGAGTCCAGCTGCGTGCTGCTGCTGCCGTAAGCTATATCATGCCTTTTCTGCCATGATGGACTGCACGCTCTTAAACCCCAGGCCAAAATAAGTCCTTCCTCTTTATCGTTGGCTTTGTCAGGCATTTTGTCACAGAAAAGGGAAGAGTAACGAATGTTGAGGCTAAATGAGATACTCCACATGAATCGCTCTAGACAGTTTCTGACAGGTAACACACATATCTCACATGCTACCAAATACGCTCTTCTGCAGACAGCGAGTCTTTAATTGACGTGAGTGTCATGTCTTGTCAGAATCGTGTTCACTACACTTAGCAGAGCAACAAATAAAAATCCAAACTGGCTGAACTCCCAGTCTGAGCAAGACGCTGTTACACTAAGCAGTGTCCATAAATTCTACAATCCTCTAAAACTTGCCCCTGTTCTTATTATTGCCCATTTTACTGAAGATAAAGTTGAGACTCAGAAAGAATGAATACATTTTCCCAAAGTTAGATATGGCCTGTTACCAAGAGGTCTGGAAGACATCATGTTCTTTTCCTATAGCACATTGTACATGGCCTGTTATCGGGAGACCTGGGAGTCGTCATGTTTATTCCCAATAACACACTGTCTGCCTTTTGTTTCTTCTGGTAGTACAGTGCTCAGAAAGAGTCACCCCTATCTATGTGTTGGGGGAAGGCTGTCCATCCTCATAGGCCCTGTATATCCAATTTTACAACCATCCTACATTTGACACTTAATTTCTTCTGAAATGTGAGTATGCCAAACCAAGAGATCATGCACTTGAGTACTTGTTTTACTACTTTAATGCAAGAAGGAAACCTAGCATATGACCCTATTAGCCATCATTTTGATAAATTAAGTTCATTTTTCAAGCCTGAACTAATCAATTTGGACCTGAATTCTTTCGTTCAACATATCCATTATCCTCTCCCATCTTCATGTCACTCCCATATTTCTTTCTTTGTCATTGATTAAAGAAAATGTTAACATTGTAGAATCAAGAATAGAACATTGTAGCTCTTCAACCTGTTGTTGGCTTCAGAGTGCTTCATTAAAGAACACTCTGAGGCTATCGCTCCTGAATAACTCATCCAGTCCGAAGTATTCTGTCTTGAGCCCAAGTGATATCCTGGGAGTTTTTCCAATGCCTTGTTTGGCTTAAGTTATATACATCTACCATGAGAAAGAGAAAAAATTTACTGAAACAAGATTTGCTCCTTAGCACAGGATGGTTCTGTATGATGACTGTTTCCTCCACCGTGATTATATAAACCATCTTTTCAGTCATCTATTTTAGAATCTTGCCCAGAATTTTAAGACATGTCATAAGTATGTTTCAGAAAAAAAAAATGCTTTGAAAAATGAAATAAGCATCTATCTCCAACCTACCAGAATGCCCAGTCTAGAATGATGTTCCTAACTATTACCACCAATATATTCTGCCAACATGTGGCACCTGATCTGAGATATAGCACTAAGATAAAAAAAAAAAAGTGAGGAGAGGGGAGAGATAGTTCAGTTGTAGAGCACTTGCCTAGTCCTGGTTTTACAGGAATGCAGGGAGGAAAGGAGACAGAGAGAGAAGGGAGGCACTGAGAAGAGTTGGCTGAAAACAGAAAGTGTGTTCTTATAAACAGATCACCACAGACAGACAGCCATACCCATTAGCCCTAAAGTACCTCAAAGTGTGACCTGCACCCAGTGGACTTAGACAGCTCCCATCAATTTTGGAGATCAGAGAATCGAAAGATCAACTTGATATGAGAATCTTCCTAAGGCTTATTTAAATATGTTCTTAAATATGAGTCTATAGGCCCAAGAAAGTCCTTGATCAGACCTTGATTTTGGGAACTGCAACTATAAAGGACCTCATGCCCGGGCAAGGTTCATCTCCATTTCATGGTTCTCATGTTTTTACAGTTATGTCTTGAAGCATCTTTGACCTCTTAATACCTTCACTATCCCTGCACTAACCTGAGAGTCAAGCACCTGTACAGCTTATTCATCATCTTCTTATCTTCTCAGGGACAGAGTGACTCCCAGAATCCAGGCTAAGCATAATCCAGCAACAACTCAACCTTTGTTGGCTTTTCTCGGTGTTGTACCAGAGCTCTGTCTCCTCAAGCCTACAGTCAAGAAATGCAAGGTCATAGCTGAAGGCAAAGGCAAAGTCTAAGCAAAAGTTCAGCCTCTGAAAGTTCCTCCCTTGAGCAGATACAATCAAAAGCCGAAAAGCAGAATCCTTCAACCCAGGACACCTACTTAAAATAATTTATCAGTCTACAGGAAACAAGATGGAAGAAAGGGATGCATCCACATTGTTTCAGACTTATATAAACCATATGTACTAGGAACCTAAGGATTTTTAGAAACATAAAGAAAGATATATTATGGCTGAGTAGCTAGAAAAATATCATAAGAACATACTAGAGAAATAGCTGCAAAGATAACAAAAGTGGTGTTTTTATTTATGTAAGAGTGGGCTTATGACAGATGTATGTGTGCCTTTCTGTTTTTCTAAATTCTGTGCAGTAGTGGTATAAATAAAGATAAATTAAAATCCATCAGTGTAGCAACATGACTTCTCTTGCTTAAAGCATACAGCCTAACCATTATTCTTATATCCATCTATTAAGATCTCTTCCAAGATTATTTTTATGTTTATGGGTGTCTTCCTACATGTATGTATGTCTGTGTACCACTTCCATTTCTGGTGCCAGATGTGGTCAGAAGAAAGCACTGGATCCATTGAACTGGAGTTATGAAGAGTTGTAAGCCATAATATGGACTCTAGACATCAAACAGAGACTTCTGGATTTACAGCCAGTGCTTTTAACAGTGGAGCAACTTTTTCCTCCCCATCAATTACAATCTCAGCATTCACCATATGAGATGCTCTTGCCAGGTTTTCCAAGGACCCAACCATACTTCATGAGGAGAAAAGATGCAAAGATAAACACAAGTGACAAAGGACAATGTGAAGATCCCATGCCACCACGTGAAAGCACAAACGTGAGCAGGAGCTCAGAGGACCAATGGAAATTCAGGATGACCCTAAAAACCGGTAAAACAGCAACATAAAGAGATGGTGTGAGAAGAGTGAATGACTCCTTACGGTATCCCCAGATTTGACCAGCATAAGCAGTAACATTGCACCAGACTACAGTTCCAAGTTAACTGAGAGTGCTGATTACTCTCTGTGAGAGAAGCTCTAGATAGGAAAGGAAAAGGACACGGATGAAGACGCGATCAGGAAGAAGAAGGTCAGTGGAAGAAAGGCAGTCATCCTGAAGGAGAGAGAGATGAGCCAAAACTCAGAGGTCCAGGCAAAAGAAGTGAGTTTAACTGGATAGCAACAAGCTATTGAAGATTTCAAAGGAGGAGCCATTAGGAAACATCAATCACGCAGTAGTCTACCTGGAAAGCCAACGTGGAAGAAAAATATAGAGGTGAGAGCTCAGAGAGATGGCCAGGGATAGCAGTGAGAAAAGATGAAAATTTGCATACGAAACACACACATAAACATACACACACACAATACAACACACACATACACACTCATATACACACTCACACACATGACACACACACACACACACACACACACGACATACAAAGGGAAGCAAGACCATCGAGTGAACACTCGATGAGAAAGGAATGAAAGAACTGAACTTTCAATGGAGAAACAGTAATCTTCCAGACCTCTACTGTCCAATTGGTCACTATTAACTACACATAACTCTCCAGAATTGAGAGGAACTGTACATGTCCAATAATACAGGATTTCAAATAGAGTATCATAAAAATACATAAGAAATCATAAATTATTAAGTATGGTTATATGTTGAAATGATAGTATTTAGGTTTCTATAATGGGTAATTTAAAATACACCATTAAAATTAGTTCTTGGGTGTTTTACTTTTAGCTTGGCTACTAAAACACTATAAATTTTATGTGTGGTTTCCATTGTATTTTTGTTGGATTGTGCTATTCTAGATGGTTTCATTCTTTGTTTTCATGGGATAAAGCCAGAATTTTCTGTTTTTCAGCACGTGAAACATGTATTATGTAAACAGGTGTTTACATAATATTCCACAGTGGAATATTTATAACATTTCCCCACCTCTCTGGAGATGTTCTGGTTATTTTGTTCATTGTGTTGACCCCCTTCTCAAATATAATCTCACTTTCCCCATCATACCTACCCTCCCACTGACCCAGGACCCAGTTCCCCAAAGCCAGAATCCCTTACTAAGTCTGCTTCTGCCTCTGTGGGCTTCTGGTTTCTTTCCTAAAATAGAAGACAATAGGTATGGTTTGGGCAAAATGAAAATGGCAAACCCTAATTGTACTTCACAGGCAATGCCCACAGTCTTGTACAGTAACATAATTCGGTGCCTTAGAGGTTTTTGTTGTTGTTGTTGTTTGCCTTAACTTCCATTAGACTTCCCAGTCCTGACTTACTTTCCTGCTGAAATTGCTTTCAATGGACAGTGTGGCCATTCCAGCCCAGTGAGCATCTGTCACTCTCAGGCCTCCTAACTGTCACTGCACCTGGGACTGATTTATGGCCACTAGGCAGATGCTCACAAACAAAAGCAGCAACCTCAAGAAAGAAAAGAAGCCTTGGTTGCACCATGCAACTGTCTGGAGAAAATTCCTGATCCCTGGGCAACACAGTAGTAAAGGAATAGAAAGAGAGAAACCATCATCCGAGTGAGAGAAAAAAAAAATTGATCTGGAGAACAGGAGGAAGCAAGTGACATGGAAACAGACTTCTTTTTATTCTTATTTTCTGATGGAGGAGGGATGAGGAAGACAAGTCCTCTCTAGAGCACACAGAAAACCTCATAGAATTTTTGCATTTTCATTTACCAGTCAGAGGCACAGAGTCAGCTGTCATTCACTGAGTGAAACCTCCCAAATAGAGGTGACACCAGGCCACAGAACAGGTGTGGCTGGGGATCTGGTTCTGCTGACCTGAGACACAACTTTTAAAAAAACTGGGTAAGAAGGGGAAGCACAGTCCCATTGCCAAATATTCCAGAAACTAGACCCTGAAGGCCCTGGGGAATGAAGGTGATTTCTCATCCAAGAAGGACTACCCAGTGACTGGATGTGGCTGCAGTCAGCTTTCCTAGGTCCTGACCTTTCTCATTTAAGTTTAATTCTCATACTCGTTCTTAACCTCACAGCCTCCCTCCTCCCTCTCTTCCTCCCTTCCTCCTTAGTGCCCTCTCTCCTGTAGAAAACTAGGTTTTTCTTAAGGGCTTGTCATCCCAAAGTGCTAGATTTGAAGCTCAGTTCTACCTCTGTTATGTGGCATGAAGCCAGCTTCACCTCTTGAAGCAGATGCAAGGTTTATATTGTGCCACCATTAGTCAACAAAATGTTATTCATTCCATCAGATACTTTGCAAATGTCCATGAAGAAACTTTTACATATGTATCAGACATCAGTGGTAAACAATATCAGAGCAAAAACTCCATGCATCTAGTAGCCCAGTTGGGAGAACACAGTCAATATTCAAAATGAATAAGAAAATTATGTGTGTGGCATAGAAAATGTTATATATAAATAGAAAATGGAAATATATTAGTTTAAAATAAAAGCAAGGCTTAAAGAAATTGAGGAAACAAATTGAACGGACATGGGGCAAGAGTTTTTGAAGAAGGAGACACCACTACAAAATATGGAGAGTCACCTAATAAGTGAGTGCCCAGGAAGGAGGCAAGAATAGCATTGGAGACAGTAAGCAGACAGAGCCTTGGCTCTGCTTGGCACATGACAGTAAGGAAGGGCAGGAGTGACATGCTCTCATAATGTTCAACAAGTGCATCTGGTGTGATCATAATAAGAAAAGGAAGAAAGCAGAGTGAATGGATGTGAAGCCATCCTTGAGAGGTCAGGATGGCTAGACAGATCTCAGTCTTACCATACATACAGTAAGAACCAAGCATCTTCCTTGACATGCCTGGAAATAACAGTTTGCCAGCTATCTGGGCATCCCTTAGCCTAGACAAATTGATCCAATCCATAAAGTTAACCTTTGGAGTTTTGAAATAAAAAATACAATATATATGTGAAAATAGCCACATGCAGTCATAAGAACCAGTGATACGAACCATGGTATAAGCTTAATTACTGTGGTTTCTTTCACCTGCAGCCCCATGTAACTTGGTCTATGATCTAGAACCCAACTCCTTCCCATCCTGCTAGTCTTTCTAATGCTCTTTATAACCTGGCTACTTATCTGACTATAATTTGCCGTAATGTGATACTCAGCCATCCCAAGGGCTTTTCTAATGGAAAAAAATACAACATTCTCCATCACACTGGCATCACACTCCATGGAACAGCAGCTCCATGTCCATCCCTCCCACACTGGCATGGAATGACCACCAAATTTTGAGCACGCAGACAAACACAGTGCTCAATGCACAGTGAAAAATGCTTCCTAACACATCTCAGATCAGCAGAAACCACACTGAGTCTGCTCTCAGGCCGTAGTGCAATTAAACTACAGAGCAGTAACAAAAAACGTCGGCTGAGGAGACCCCCACTTATTCAGAAATAATGCACTTTTGAATAGCAACGTCAAAAATGGAAACCTGATACTTTTTTCAAACATGTCTAAGTTAGAATAACAATACAACTCATCAGAACTTTTCAGGAACACTAAGAGTATAACGTGGGGGGGGGGAATTTCTAATATTAAAGGACTATATTAGAACTATAAAAAGGCTCGAAACCAGTCTCCTAGAACTCCATAATGGAAGAAGGTGTTCAACTCTTGCACATTGCCTCCAGCCCACCTGCATGCTGTGGCACACGCGTGTAACAATAGCACATGCCTTCTCCACAGAAAATAAGTAAGTTAAAATGTACTAACTCTTAAAGCTAGTGAACATGCAAAATTAAGTGAGAAGTACCAAGAGAAAGGAAAGAAACAGACACAAATTGCCGATGTCGGAAGCAAATGGTCATCACCCTTGATTTATCTGACAGTAAGTGATGACAGTCCATGGATATGGTAGCTCTCCATCCCCATATCTGGTTCGTTAGATAAGTGGTCCAATTCCAACAGAGGCACAAACCAGAAAATTCACACAAAAAGCAATAACTTAAAGATCTTTACTCATATGAAGAAAACTGAACCAGAATAATTAATATTCTCCTAAGATATAAATCATCTGGTCCGGTGGATGCATATGTGGTCTCTACCAGCCAGATAAGGAACAACCCACACTATTTCTCTTCAATCCAGAAAAATAGAGGAAATCTGTGAGACCTGAATTACCCCAATTCTCCAAACTAGATAAAGACTTTACAAAAATAAGTAACCACAGACCACGCTTTTCATAAATGGATTCAAAAGTCGCCAACCAATAACAAATCAAGTCCAACTACAATTAAAATGAATTATGCCATAAACGTAGGGCACCTCTCCCATATACACAAAGCTTGGTCCCCATTAGAACATCAACCATGTAAACCTTTACATCAACAGAAAGAAAAATTACTATAGCTATATCAATTAATTAAGAAAAGGCATTTGTACAAGAGCCAAAATCTATTCCTAATTTTTTCAAAGACCTAACTAAGCTGGTGATAGAAGATATCTTTCTTTTAAATCCCAGGGTTTATTTATTTTAATTAAAAATTAAATAAAATTTATTTTAAATAATATTTTAAAGATTTTTCATATTTTAAATAATACTAAATTTATATCCCAAGGTTTGTTTATTTTAGCTAAAAATTTCCATAGAAAATATTTTAATCATATTTTCCCATCCCAACTCCTCCAAAATCCTCCATACCCTCCTAGCTACTCAACTTTATGTTCTTTCTCTCCTCTCTCTTCACACACTTTCTCTTTTCTTCCTTCTCCTCTTCTCAGTTCCTTGTCCTTTCTTCCCTCTCCCTCTCTCCTCTTGCCTCTCCTCTTCTCTTTCCTTCTACTCTCCCCTTTCCTCAGTTCTGACTTCTCTCTCTTAAAAAAAAAAGCCAAACCAACCCAGTTCTTGAGCCCCTTTATGAACTGATCATTTATTCTTTCTCTTTTATTTTCCCCTTCAGCACTTTCTAGCATGATGCAAGATGCTGACCATCACCCACTAGTGAGTAAACTCCTTGTAAACCCAGGGCTCGTTAACTGCTGTCTCCCCAACACACTTGTGTGTGTACTTGATAACATGCCTTGACTGAATGGTCCTGTTTGTGTCTAGATTGCTGAGGGAAAGTCATTAGGAAAGAGGGTGTCCTTGATGGAGATTGTAGATCAAGCCTTCAGCTGTGTGTGTGCATTCCCCTGGACAGAATACACATGGAGATGTTCTCTGTGTCTTTCCCACGACCAGCCCATGTGCTATAAGGGAGCTGCTGCCAGCCTCTGAGGCTGCTAACTGGCTCACCTGTGACAAGAAAGGAATCTGTCTCCTCTCCGCCTCCACAGCCATTCCCAAACCTGGAGTGGCTTTCTGCGCCAAGAGGCCCATCTGTGAGCATGGCTTAGAAAATAGCATCCTGCAAATGTTTTCATTCAACAGCAAAATCATTCGATTTCACCCAAGCTTGTCTTTGCAAGGGCAAATGAAGCCAGCTTGACAGAGAGTCGTTAAATAGACTAATTAGGCAATGATTTAGAGACACAAAAAGTGGGTAAGAGTCAAGCAACTAGGGTTGGGTTCTGTCAGTTGCTTAGCAGCTATGGGACTCCAAAGCAAGGCCAGCGCCCTCTACTGATTCATCTTTAATAGAGGATTCAAGTAATGATATTTCACAGTTATATGAACTAAAAAAAAAAAAAAGATACACACAAAAAACTGCTTTGGGTTCTGGAGAGATGGCTCAGAGGTTAGGAGCACTGGCTGCTCTTACAGAGGATCTGGGTTCTCAACTTCCAGGAGCCACACTGTGGCTTATAACCATCCTTTAACTCCCGTTTCAGGGAATCTGATGCCCTCTTCTGGACTCCACTAGTACCAGGCACCCACATGGTTCACAGACACATGCAGGCAAACCACCCATATACATAAAATAATACAATTTTTAAATATAACTGATTTACAAAGTGGAATAATTACCAAGAACTATGTCAATATCAATTATTTTGTTATTATTCTTATTTGGAAGACTCTCCAGAGTAGCAAAGGGGAAAAATTACAAAGCAAAGGCACAATTCAGTGGCAATCAACTGTAACAATTACGGGCCACTTAGCTATTTGAAATAGTAAGCTCAGCCCTGACTACCTGACTTATGTAAGTCCTGGATCAGAGGTCGATACGCAGCCCTGGGCTAATGACTACCCTTTCTCTGTGCTTCTACATAGTGAGTCATAAAGTAGAAATAATGAAAGGATTCATTTCTCAGGCTCATTGGGAGGACTGTGAGTGCTTAGAACAGTGTCTGGCATATACAAATGATCAGTAATAATGAATGCTAATATTTGTTTAACAACAATAAATAATAATGCTAAACTACCACAGAATACCAACACAATCCCACACACCCTCTAGCATATAGCAGAGCTAGACAAATACCACTAGCGAGCTACATAAGGAAATAAAAAACCTGCCATGTCAGCTCTCAACACTGATATTTCCCATTTATTCACAAATTGTGTGTCTTGGCCAACACAGGTAGAAAGTACAAACCATGCTCCTGGCTTCTCTTCAACACGTGGTCTGTTCACCTGGCTGCAATGATTCAGGCCAGCACCACCCTCAAAAGCAGACTCTCAGAAAACCCTGCTCCCTGTGTCCATACCCAACTTTACTCGTCTGCATAACATTTTATGTTGCATTGTTTGATTGGCTAGGTAGGCCTCTACTTCCCCAACAGAACAGGACAGAGACCTGCTATTCTTCCCCACAGAGACAGGAGAGGGCCTGGGACACAGGTAACAGACACTAAGATATCTGTCATAAATGGGTGAAGCAAATAAAAATGTCCCCCCGGGGAAAGTTGACTCAGTTCATCTAGATAGCACATTTGACACCCCTCTGCCAGGTTACTTTTCTCAAGTCCAGGAAGATGTGCTTTGCACAACAGAAACTGCACACCTAGGCCTCCTGTTCTTGCTGATGGATGGGAAGACTTCAACTGCCTTTTATCTGTGAAACACACTCCATGACACTCTATCATTCAATTAGGATGTTAAAGGCTTACAACAAAATTAATTTGCTTATCACCAGGGAAATTAAAATGTCTGCAAATAAATTCTCCCCCTGCAGCCCAGTTTCAGGTGGGTGGGCAATACATCCGACGGTGCTGGCAGCACCGAGAACCAGGAGAGAGGATTGGAAAAACACATTTCCGGCTGCAAGGAGAAATCCAGCAAAGGTGAAAAGAGGGAGAAGGAAAACCCACTGTGTGTGAGACTGTGTTTTTAATGTCTTCTCCCAAGTGGAGAAATGATATGAGGGATTGAAAATCAGGCTATCCAGATAGTGGGCCACCTACAGCAAGGAGAAGTTTAGGTATTAATTCTAACTCAATGACGTGTGCCCCGTGATTTAGCATAGAATTTGAGAGTATTTACTTTACAATTAAGTAACTGTAGATCTGGATTCTACCTCTGACATTTACCTGCTGTGTGACCTTGGAATAGTTACCAACTTCTCCGAATGTCTAAGTTTCCATCTGAGAAAGGGGAGTCATAAAGTTTATCTCATGGGATCTCATTATACACAAAGCAAAATAATTGCCCAACACAGAAATGTGGTCTTACTATATTACTGATGAGTATTAGCAATATAAAGTGATGCTAAGAATAACCACGATAATAAGTGGCCCTGCATTAAGCACAAAGCAGAAACAAAGTCCCACCAGAAGCTCTGAATTCTCCTGGAGAGTCCCTTGGAGCCCTATGCCCATCTATGCCTATGATCCAAGACAATGCTCCTGTTCTGCAAGGGCTGCAGTAGGGTGTCCTGAAATAATTGCCTTGAGACAAACCCATCCCATATGACTGATTAACAAACCCAAAGGCCCAGCTCAGATCTCCCCTCAACCGGCTATTCCCCACGCCCTCTCCATCTGCTTCTTCTCAGACAGAAAGTCTGGAGGAAGAAACAGCGAAGCAGAGGACTCCCAGGGCATGTGAACTGACGGAATGAGACTGAGAGATTAGAGCTATGGGATTGCTCTCGGGAATCAAAGGCAACGATGGGGGGAGCCTCCAGTGGAACAAGACAGAGGAGGAGGAGGCTGGATTTCTGCTCTTGATCTCACACTCTCTCTCCATCTGTTTTTCTAAAGTCATGAGCCACTAAACAAACAACTTCCACATCTGAAAGGGAATAAATATATGGTTTTCTGAGGGAGAAGAGTAAAAGCTGAGAGAAACAAAAGCCTGAGCTAAAGATCTGAAGATGGCTGCTGGTGGGAAATCCAACTCAGTGGATAAACCACAGGCCAGGATAAACCGAGGACAGAGTTTAAGGAGAGAGAAATAGTGGGGCTGGGATGTAACTTAGTGGTAGAATGCTTGTTTGATGCATATGAGACCCGAAATCCAATCCCCACACTACAGCAAGACAGCACACATTTAGCTTGCTCAGAATCCGCAAATTCAGGGACTCAATGGTGGGGAGAGGGGAGTGGAAGGGTTTTAAGACGCAACTCCCTTCTTATTCCCAGTCCGGAATCCAAACACGAATCTTTGCTAGTTATGTGCAGTGAATGGGACATCCTAAGCCACTGAGCAATCAGATAAGCGAAGGTAAGTTGGCTTGCTCTCATTCCTTAAGCAAAGTCTCTGGCCAAACATGTCCCTCAACAAGGGCTCAGCCTCAAGCAACAGGGAGTCTCCTTTGCTTTGCTACTTTAAAACCCTTGGGAAGAAGGAGGGCTTGAGACAGGCCGCTAAACTGCTGTGCTTAATTGCAAGGCTGTGGTAGCATGCAGCACCATGCCATTGGGGAGGCTGCACCAGGTGACATTTGTGCAGTCCATATTCATTCACAGCTGCGGGCGGGTTGATCCAGGGCACCAATTATCTAATTGCTGCTAATGTTCCGTGTATTTACTCAGCTGCAAATTTGCAAGATGGGGCCTGACTCACAAGAAGGGGATAATAATGGAAGATATATTTCCATTTGAAATTTCATGAATAAACAGCAAGCACCCTGTTTATTAAAATTCAGATGCAGATAAACAATGAGTATAGTTCCAGGAATAATTGCAGGGTTTCCACAGTTACAGAAAACTGGTCCCTTTGTCAACACTCCATTGTTCTATTTATACCTTGGGAGATATCGCACTAGGTTTCTATAAATACAATGGAAACTCATTCATCTCAAACCCTCTCACGCATCAAATCCCAACCTTCTCTGCAAGAAAAGAGCTGCATCCGAGTGTCCCTGACAGTAGGTCTCAAGACTGTCCTGGATAAATCCTTAACATAAGGGATAAAGAACAAACATGGATTGGGCTGGTCAGGGGAGAGGGAGTAGCATGGATTCTATTCTGGTTACAGAAACAGGTGTGAGCAGCAGCCTTTCAGCTGCTTCAGCCCCTCATAGGCCCTGAGTCTTAAGAATGTCAGCCATTAAAAGCAAATGAAGCCAACTGTTCAAGGGATCCCTCTTCCCTGTGTGAGTAGGTGGATCTCATCAATGCTGTTCATTTACATATTTTCTTTGAATAGGACTGGCTCCTCCTCCACAGGTGAGGCTCTCTTCTCTTCTGTCCTACTGCAAACACTTCATAGCAGTCAGAAAAATCTGCCCTTTTCATCATTGACTTTCAAGGTGCCAAGACTTATGCTTTGTCCTTATTGCACAGTGTTGTTCAAAGAGTCTGGTTCAACAGCTGTACTGATTTCAACCAGTTCTCAGAGTTTCCTGATAGAAGAACTTCTTTGTGCTGACTTCAACTACAACTAATATTTATAAAGATATTTTAAGTGAATTTCATTAAATATAAAACCTAAGAGGCACACTAGCTTTGTGAATTAAGTCCTGCTTTTCTTTTTAATGTCATAAAATATGAAGAAAAAAAAGAGGCTATGTAGTAAGCGCCGGAGCCAGAATTTGAACCCACAGCTATCTGAAACTAAATTATGTGTCCTTCGCTATGACATCACCACACTCACTAATTTAACACATGTAAATTAAAAACATTAGTGCCCGCCTCCCTCCATAGTCCCTAGTCTGTAAGAATTGGCCCTCCATCCATTGCCATCTCCCACGTGCCAATGCTGATCTGTCTCATTCGGAGAGGGAAACTCACCACAGATGTATAGAATTCACACACACTTGCCCATGTGCACATAAATAAATGTTTGTAGATATGTCTATGCATGTGGGTAAATATATGAGTTCTTGTCGGCACCTTCTTACAGGTGAGGTAAAATTATCCACAGGGAAGTGAGGCAGTGTCTAAAATGGGGCCCGGATGTATATGAAACAGCTCCTGCCAGCTGACATTCCGTATGCCACAGTGGAGCCAGATTCATTATAAAGGGCTTTACACGCACAAACTTTAATACCGTGGCCTCCTTCGGTGCTGAGCCTCTCCAGAATCACCAGCCCCTGAACATGCTCGGCCTTCAGAGCCAAGGCAGAGGGCACTGAAATGAGAAGCAGTGGCAGGGAAGGAGATCCAAGGAGCTAGGGGAGACATCTTACACGTTTCTCATCATCAACAGCTGGCAGGCTCATCCAGAAATCTGTGCCTGGTTCATTAGAGAGAGATTTCTCCTTATAGTCTCATTTGGCAGATGGTAGTATAAGGTCTAGCCTTCTGATCTGGGCCCAACATCTCTACAGATAGAAGAGATGCCAACTATGAGTTCAAAGACTGGGGGTCCTGAAAGTTTCTCACTACACGTTCTTGCCATTAAGTTCTAGAAGGCCCTGAACAAACTACTGAACAACCACTTAAACACATCTAGAATGGTTTCCCTTGTCCTTGATTCTGGCCTGGAGGAGTCACCTGTTATTCCACTCTCCTCTCCCCAACTCTTGCTTTTCCCACCCGCTAGATCAAATGTGTGTTTGCAAAACCTAGTTATGTTTGTTCTCAAACAACTTATTTGTTTTTATAACCACATTATTTAATTAAATAGTATAAATAAAAAGTTAATTAATACAAAAGTCCTGTTTTCTATAAATGTTCATTCAAATGTTTTGCAAAATTTGATAAAGATGAGTCACTTTATTTTAAAAATAATGCAGTTTTGAAGGCTGGAGAGTTGGCTCAATGCTTAAGAGAGCTTGCTCTTGCAGAGGACAACAGGTTCAATCCCAGTACCTACATGATGTTTTACAATTGTCTGTAACTCCAGTCTCAGAAGATCTGGACCCTGCGAACACCAGGCATAGAGATGGTACACATATACACATAGAGGCAAAACATATATAGAAAATAATAGAGTAAAAATTTTTAAATGCAATCTCATTGGACATGATGGTGTATGACTGTAATCCCAGCATTCTTCAGGGTGAGCCAGGATGATTGAAAACTCCAAGTTAAACATGGCTACCTGGAAAGGTTCTGTCAGAAAGGAAGCGTAAAGGGAATAAAGAAGCATGTAAGGTAAGGATGGGGAAAGAAAAATATCCTGAGAATGAATACACTCACATGAGTAGCTAGTTATAAATGTGAGGTAAATGTGATTTAAATGAGAAAGACAAGCAATCTCTAGTCAGTATATCAACATGCACAATATGACCTGCCTATGTCAAAAGCATAAGCATGTATCTCTGAGTCCATGCCTGAGGCTAAAACAGTATGTCCACAGCAGTGTGAGGTTTGTTTTTTTTTTTTTTTATGACTGTCCAACATTGCAGGCAATTTTTTTCAAAAACCAGTAACAGGACTTTTTTTTTTTCCTCAACACAAATGGCCATAATTAAGTGAGTGCTGAGATAATGGACACATTTGAGAAAATGACAGGAGATGTGGAATATTTAACTGGAATGTGGAAAGTGGGTGGATGGATGGACCATAGACAGACAGATGGACAGGAGAAGAAAACCCTTCAAAAAGTCCTCCCTGTGCTCAGAAAGCCGTGACCAGGCCTGCCTCTACTTACATTACCTGCTGCCCTCAGCCTGCAGCACTCGGTAGCTGTCATAGTCATGAGATCGGATGGGCCATCTGTTCTAACTGACAAGTCCACAACAGGCCCAAGGGGCTCCATTTAAATATCTGTACTGTTTTCCTCCTGTTTCGCAATATTTCTCTATGAGATAGAATGCTTTCCTCAGTCAGCCCAATACCACTGAAGTGGTTGCTAGATCAGATTCCCTGACATGCTTCCACACCTTCAAAGAAACTTCCTAGTAATCGCAGTGACTGCTATTTTTTTTCAGATGGTTGCTGACAACATTTCAAAATGAATCCTCCTACACTCTTATTTTTACCCTTGACTAGCTGACTTTAATGGTAATCTCCTCAGGTCTGGAGTCCAGATGGAGTGGAAACTCTCTTTGATTTCTTTCAGAAGGGAACTTCACTAGAAAACAGGACCATCAGGCCACTCATAAACTGTGCTTTTCTTTGCTCCCTGTTCCTCACCCCAACTGTCTCTACTGCCCCTTTGGCATTCTAGAAACACAATAAAGAGGGTGCAATCCTCCTTGGACTCTGGAGAAATCTTTGTTTCAAAACTGGCACGAAAATCTAAGCTCATATATGATCGTTTGAAGAGTAATTCTTTGATTAATTAATTTGATCATTTGAAGAAGACCCAATAGGAAAAGTTATAGTGGGAATAACTACTCAAAAAAAACCAAACAATATGTATGTATGTATGTATGTATATATGTATGTATGGATGGATGTATGTATGGACGGACAGATGGACGGATGGATGGACAGACAATGGATGGACAGACAATGGATGGACAGACAGATGAACAAACAGGTAGATGGATAGACAGATGGAAGGATGGTTGAAACAATCAGTAATCAATCAATCACTGATCTTCAGGACAGCCCTTTGTAATGAGGAAGGGTGATATTTTTACAGATGTAAATAGTTACTTTGCTCAGTCATGTATTCTAAAACTCTATGGGTTTTTTTTTTTTTTCATCTACTACCATTCCATTAGACTACTCTCCTGAACCACAACACTAGCACAGGAAGGGTTTGTTCTTTTTTTTTTTCCCCCAGGTTTTACTTCTGTGGAACTAAAATCAGGCCTCTGAGGACAATCTAACATCCATACAGTCCCTAAGACAGAAATGCAGTCACTGGAAATGGACCCTTAGAAATTTAACTTTAAAACTAAATCTTGTAACAAATATCTACATGAGAAATAGAGCAGGCACACTGGAGAGGTGGGGAGGCAGAGAAAAGATTGTGCATTTCAGTTGGGGGCAGAGAGAGCCATGGTGACACTCCAGCAGGGAGTCGTCAGGACTGTGCTTTAACACCGCAGGCCAAATCCAGCCCTCTACCTATTTTATAAAAGATACTTTGTTGGAATATGGGGTGTGTCAATCACGTGTGGACTGTGTAACACTTTTCTTGCACAGTAGCTGAGTCAAGTAGCTTACCCTGTGGCTGACTAAATCTAAAATATTTACGGTCTCCCCTTCACAGACCAAGTTTTTCAGATTCTGTTGCAGGCTCTTGAAACACACACACACACACACACACACACACACACACACACGCATCAATAGTAGCAGCAGAAATTAAGGAACAGTCCTGATGTTCCCAAGGCTGAGAAGGAATATTTTTCTGCCTGGCACAAAACAAGAAAAAAAGAAAAAAATCACAAAACTAATTACCTTAGTACTTGATACCTGCTTAGAGGCCTCTTGTCAATAATATCTACTCTTGCCTGAACTCTTGAACCAGCTAGCTACTTCCTTCATTACCACTGCATTTAGGATTAGCAATCAGTGGAAAAGCTACAGAAAACAAACTTTTTTTTTCACTCCATTTAAAAAGAAAAATCAGAGAAGTGCACATTGAATGCAGTGCTACGATAAATGGGAACTCTGCATGCCTTGTAAAATGGTCTAGATCTCATTAAATGATTTCTGGGCTATTATCCTTTGGGCTCACCAATGGATTTGAATGAACTCTCCAGTGAACGCCAATGTTTAAGGTGGCACTCTTTTGAAAGGAAATAGCATATTGGAATCAGAAAAGATGGAGACTGATTGTTAAGAGAACTGATTTGAAATTAAGAGTGCCATTTTCTGTCTTTAGGCTTTGCCATGGATAGTCCCTCACAAATCCTTTAACCCTCCTTACTTCTTACTTCTTAAACCCACTAAATGGAGAAAAATCACAGCCATCTCCTAATCCTTCCCTCTTTACTCCAAACCAGTGATTTGGAAAGGATGCACACAGAGCAGAGCTTTTCGCTTCTGAGGCCCCTCGCAGGTAAGCGTACAGTTTTCTCCAGCTCAGACTGCTCTCCAGGGAGGCAGAACACACAGGGAAGGTGAGCACAGCACGGTGCAACCAAATTCAGGGGCTCAAGGGCAAATAGCATATTATAACTACTTCAAAAACCTTATTCTGCATTTAGATAATCAAGAATGGAACTGTCCTGAGATTAATCTATTTTAAGGGGGAACTTCAATATTTTTCTCATGAGAGGAAGCAAATGTAGTCTTCTCTCTGCCTGAATAACTTTACCTTTAATTCGGGTTGGATATTCGAAGACCTAGGTCACTTTCTCCAGCTTTAATGAGCTTGCATTGTTGTTGCAGGGTCCACAGATCCTTATTTCTGATCATCACTTTCTTTGTTGCAGCCTACACTAAGGCTCTGTCCTTGGCTTTTATTTTACATGTGGGACTGGCTCTGTGGAGCAGAGTATCTGCAACTTTAGTACCATGGGGCTTCACCCTGTGACAGCAAGATATAAGTGTGATCCGTGCCTGGCCCTCTGCCTGCTCATCCCCACTCCATTTCACTCTTATGTAGCTATAAATCAAAACACCCACCTCCGCCAACTGACCAATTAGACAAGCTGTCGATGACTAATCAGAGACAACAATTTCAGGGAAGAGAGCACAAAGAGGAAGAAGAGGGAGAGAAAAGGAGGAAAACATAGCTGACCTTTCATTGGTCCAAACAGCCTCTAAATGACCAGCATTCACCTTTTTCAACGCAGAAGCTGCTCTGAAATGAAGCTAATACTGAGGAAAGCAAAGTCAGAAGTAAAGAGAGAAGAGGGTGACTTGTGACCACTCTGTGCCTCTAAATCCAACCCTGATTGAGGCTTACTTCAGTTCTGAGCTTGTGTTGGTTCAGTTTTCAGCTGAAGCTGAAGTTAGATGTCTGCTTTTTCGCTCTCCACCTTCATCTTCTTGATTACTACAGCAGACACTTAACTCAAGCCTCCTCACTGACCTGATAAAGGGACAGCAGTGGTAGCGATTGGTTTTCCCCTGGGTCCCTGGCCTGTCTAGTCTCGGGCTCTTAGCTACCCGAGCAGCACTGGATAGGGTTCCATATCCTGGGTCTTAAGTCAACCAGATATGGGTTGGTTACTTCCACCAGCTCTATGCCATTGTTGCACGACCACAGTAGTGGCAGTAGGTCACTACTGTAGACGGAATGGTTTGTAACCAGATTGGCGTTTGCCTTTCTTCCTTGGTAGCAATGCAGAGTACCTTCCTGTGCCATTAATACTAGTCTGTAGGGATAAAGGCTCTATATAGGCACCATCTTGACTTCTCCATGTTCAGGGAGTTCTGTAGATGTTATCTTCAGCAATAGGTCCTTACCAACAGTTTGTAGAGAGCAACCAATAATCTTGTCAATAGCCTGGGTTGTTTGGATGTTACCTTGTGCCCCTTTGACCAACAACTCAATTTGATGTAACCCATTCCCAGGATTAGAAGTTTCGTTTGGTGATGAGTCGTGTCCAGCTGGTATTCCATCTCCCCAGTTATTTGGCAAATTCATTACCTTCCTAGATTTATATATTTTATGAAACTTCTACTGTAGTAGGTTTCCATATAACCTCTCAAATGCCTTTAATTTTAGTTGTCCTCCATGTTCCCTCTCTAGCATCCCTCTTTCCTCCTTCTCCCCCATTTAATCTCCTGTTCCAGCCTACCTTCTCATCCATCCATAACTATCTATTCTATTTCTCTTCCTATGGGGATTCAATCTCTCCTTAGTCATTTATTCTATACCTAACATCTGTGGTTAAATAGACAGTAGCTTGTTTACTGAAGATCTAACAGCTGACCTCCACATATAAACAAATTGTGTCCAAATTCTTAGAAGCTTTAAACAAATACTGAAGACCCCATATTGAAGTGTCTTTCTCTTCCTCTGCTTAATATCCCAGGAACACTTCACTCCTCTGGAAAGTGTGTCTCCTCTCCCAGATATGCCATTGCATTCCTGCTTCCACACATTTTCACAGGGTCTTCCCATGCATGCTCACCCCCATTCACCTTCCAGTATACAAACATACTCTTAAGTGGTTCCTATGTCATCATTGAAGCTGTTATAAATATCTTAGCCCAAAACTAACCCTCCCCTCAGAGCTCAGGTCTGCTTTCTACTTGGCTTATACTTAGTAGAATAATGATCAATATTAAGGGTCAGTTCTGTGTTCTTCAGAAAGGTCACGGAAGGAAAATTACCTCTAGTACTACAGCAGTCTACAGTTCAAGAGCTCTGAACATACATTCAGTAGTAAGAATGACAGTGATGCTGATACACTCATGATGGCTAGGTAATCAGGGCACCTTCAGCTTGAGTTCTAAGTTCTAAGCCTTTAAGATTTATTGGTGTCCTGTGTTTGCGTACTCTTCTTTTTTATTTTAATTTTTTATATTAATTGCAGTTTATTCACTTTGTATCCCAGTTGTAGCCCCCTCCCTCATTCCATCCCAATCCCACCCTCCCTCCCTCATCTCCTCCCATGCCCCTCCCCCAGTCCACTGATAAGGGCAGTCATCCTCCCCTTCCATCTGACCCTAGTCTATCAAGTCTCATCAGGACTGGCTGAATTGTCTTCCTCTGTGGCCTGGGAAGCCTGCTCCCTTCTAACCATATCTTTCGGCCTTTTATATACAAGGGGAGTCAGGAGACAGTGGTTTGGAGATAAATCAGAAACAGTTTAGTTAGTTGTTTCCTTCTCCTGGTAGCTGTCTAACCTTTCCCACTGAACCCTGAACTTGAGATCCCACAGTTTAGGTGAAATCCATGGCTTTCCCTACTCTCTCATCCACATCTGATCTGGTACAATCTTTCATTTGTAGGAATTTAGAACTCATGTTGTTCTCCTGACTCCTCTATCCCATAATGTTCCTATTTTCTCCAAAATCCGCAGGAAGAAAGGCTCCATGGCTCATTTGGGATGACTGGTGACACAATTCTTAGTGCTGGTTAAATGGCATTTCCCAATTCTCCAACCAGATTGCAAGCTTCTCAGGTCAGGGACAACTCTTTGTCCTCTGTGTCTAGCCTCCAGGCTATACGGAAAAAACATTCAACAGCCATCTGCATACTTACGTAGGTGGTGCACATGCATGTGCGAGCATGCGCACAGAGTCCAGACGTCAACATCAGGAATATCCTCAGTCACTTTCCGCCTTTGGAGTCGCAGTCTTTCAATGGACCTGGAGCTCACTGATTTGGAAAAGCAAGCTGGCTGGGAAGCTCCAGAAATCAACTTGTGTCTGTCTCCCAGTGCTAGGATTATAAGTATGTATTACCGTGCCCAGGTTTAATGGGTGCTGAGGATCAAACACAATTCCTCATGCTATGTGGCAAGCATTTCACTGACTGAACTTTCTCCCCAGTACATGACTATGTTCCTTTTAAAACATTTTTCGGAAGAAATTTCATTTAAAGTACTGTTTTAACATCATCCCCAACTACTCTTTATGCCCTCTATCTCCTTCCATGGCTTCCACTCCCTTTCAAATTCATGCCCTCTTCTTTAATTATCATCATTATATACCCCCCACATACACACACACACACACACACACACACACACACGCACATACACACAGCCTACTGAGACATTTAGTGTGCCCGTATTTATTTAGGATGACCACTTGGGATTGCATAGCCCACCAGGGGGCTCCCTCTCACAGCTGTCATTAATTCCCTATAGCTCTTCATCTAGGGATGGGGAAAGTCTTCTGAACATCACTAGCAAAATTTAAAAAGAAAATTAAAATTAGAGAAAAAACTTTACCATGTATTTACATGCTGGGTGTGTGTGATGGACCCTGTGTTTGTCTGCATGGACATCCCTTTGATACACCTGTCGAGTTGTGTGCCTTTGCAGGAAACTGTACAATGAGTACAGGCCAGTCAAACTGGACTCATGCCCTGGTCCTATCCTTAGTGCAGTGTAGCTTTCCAGGGACGACAAGACTCTGATCACCTGGATCCATGTCTGCAACTTGGGCTACGAAAGTCAGCCTTGCTTCCCAAATGTTATACAAAGGAGCGTAGTGTTTAGATATAATAAGAGGCTGCTTAGTGGACTCGGGTCTGTGGCTTCCTGTGAAGAGCTGATCTAATTAGTCACCCTCTTGGAAACTCACTCCTCTGAACATGTAGTAATATGGTACAAAAAAAAAAAAAAAACTGAAAAGAATTCTTCGATGCTGTCTGACTGGAGCATCTTAGGTGCAGGATCTGCCTGGATTTCTAGGTAATGGGATTAAAAGACAGGCAAGACCATGAATATGCTGAATGGCCTCATTAAGCCACACTCTTCAGCTAAATGCATCTATACAATTACAAATAACTACTATGTCACAGAGTGTATTCTGAATGCACCTTATAATTAATTATTCATAATGAACATGCCCAATACTTATTTACATATTAGGAACTAAGCACCGGGTCATTGCTACCTGTTATATCTGAATGAGCCCTTTGATGGAATGTCTAAAACCATTATTAATATTCTAACTGGTATGGGTAAGCGCCCAGGGATCATCGGTAAGCGAACTCAGAGCACACCTAGACACTGAAACTGCAAAGAACACTGCAGGAATCTTAGTGAGAAAGAGGTAAGTAAGAAAAAAGTCCCATTGTGGGGCAGGGGCTCTCTTTATGGCATCAAGTACCAAGAACTAGGCAATGAAGGTGATGCCCATTCTTATCTAAGAGAACATCCATGTGTCAGGCTCCACCTTTGTTCAGCTCCTCATGTGATGCTCAGTCTGCCCTGAGAAATCAGTATCTGGATCTGTGCTGAGGGGAGGTACCCTTCTGTCTCATCCCAAGCTGCGCATGCTCTTCAACTCAACTCAAGAGTTGCTCATTCACACTCACTGAACATAGACCCCTGTATAAGCAAAGAGTCCAGTTTAAGTGGCACACTGAGTGGCAGGAACATTTGCTGCAGCATGGTTTGCTGTACTGCAACGCTGGGGGAGGTGGCAGGGGAGGTGGCTCAGCTAGTCTCCATTGCACAAGGGAGAGGACCTAAGTTTGAAACCTCGGCACTCATGTGGAAAAAGAAAACCAAACATGCCACCTGCCTGTGACCCAAGCCCTGGCAGCAGGAGGGAATGGAGGGGAAGGCAGATTCTGGGAACTTGCTGGCCAGTCGCATAACTCAAATGGCAAGCTTTGGTTTCCATGAGAGACCCTATCTCAAAAAATAAGCATGAAAAAAAAAGTGAAAGCGGTGTCCTCCTCTGCTTATACACAACACACATATACACAAAAATGAAGGAAAGAGGTAAGAGAAAAGGAAGATCAATAGCAAGGCAGAGCAAAGCCAAGCCAGAAATAACCTGAACATCACTGAGCAGTGCCTATTTATTTTAAAATACTAAATTGACAAAGATTAGATACATTCAGGTGTACACTGTGATGATTTGATATATATAGATTTCTGTATTAGTCCCCAAATTAAACAAAATCCATCATTACCACCCATGATGTGCATCAAATTTCAGAACTTGTTTCACCTCACAAAGTTTCTGCTCTTTGACCAGCATCTCTCCATTCTTCCCACCTCCTGCCCTGACAGCTGCCATCTGCTTTCTGCTACTATGAGTTCAGTATTTTAGGATTCATGGAGTATTTACTATTCTGTTTGGCTTATTTCACTTAGCAGAAGCTCCTCCATTTTCATTCATTTTGACAAAAAGGGGGTATTTATTTTATTTTAGGGCTGAAATATACATCCCATTGTATGGAGGGAACACAATTTCTATATCTATTCATCCACCAGTGGGAATGTCCACTGTTTAAGTATCTCACCTACTGTGATCAATGGAGTGCAAGTCATTGTAAATAAACCTTAGTGCACCTTAACATTCCACAAACATTCTCTGGGAGTTCCTATGAAAATGTGAAAGCTGATGAAATACCAGCTACATTTACAGAGGACAGCCTCCTGTTCTACAAGAGCTAGACCGGGCAGGTATAGCAGAGATTTTGTTTGATTATCACAAAATCCTGGGTTGGGAAGTCAGGACTCAAAGTCAGGGATTTACAAGTGAAGAGAGAGGAGAGTTCTAAGGGCCAGCAGGGAGCAGGGAGAAGGCTGCAGGACTGTATAGGAGTGGATGCATGCAGCCATGCCAAGGCCTCTGCTCATCCCTGGGCACCTCTTGCTTACCCTGCCTTGAGGTGAGAGAGGCATTACCCAGGCTTCCCCCAGGGAGCAGGCAAGACCTTGGCTAGGAAGCTTTCATGGGCTGAAGGCATACTTATTTGCCCAACTCCCAGAGACTGAGAGCAACTAAATCCCACCTTAAACCTGGGGGTGAAGGAAGTTAGAAGGGAGAAATGGGAGGAGTGGAGGGAGGAGATGCTGCAGTATGGATATACTGCATGAGAGAAGAATAAATAAAAAGAAAAATGCGTTGTCATACAAAGAAAAAAGAAGGGCAAATCTTGAGGGGCACCACAGCAATCCCTATATTCACAACTCTAACATGCAAGTTCTGAGTTAAGGACTCAGCCACCGGGAGAAATGGAATTACTAAACCAAAGTAACACAGAGGTTCAAAGCTTGGATGTACAAGGATTCCACCCCCATCTCTCTGATGCCATGCCAACTTCCCAAACTGAATGTCCGCTTGGAGAGTTAAATTTAAGTACCATATTTCACTCTTAACACCTCAATTTCATTTACTCATTGAAAGGGGGAGGAGAAAGGCACTCTTGAGTCTAATCTTAAAGAAATCTATCAACAGAAAACATCTGCAGTAAACACCAAAGAATAAACCTCCCTAGCAGCCACATGGATAATCAGGGTTTCATTGCCTTGTAATTACCAGCTACCTGGTACCCTGCAAAGACACCTCTACTCATGCTGCGTGTCCCACTGATGAGGGGTCTGATTCCAAATGCACGCTGTAAAAAGCAAACCAAAACTACTCTACTCTATTTCCACTCTCCATGTCCGATAATAAAGTACCAAAAATAGAAGCATCACAGCATAAACTGGATGGTAAAAGGCACATTCTGGCACATATAGGGAGAGAATAAAACAGGAGAGGGGAATGAAAGAATCTGTTCAGTGTACAATGCTTCCAACCAAAGGGCAATGGACATCAAATCTGGGATCCATCAACTACCATCTGCACCTCCGGACATGTTCTTGAAGGCTGTTTGCTAAGTATGTATAGACCCCCATAGAGTCATGAAAATGAGAAAGGTCATGGCATGAACAGTCAGTCTTTAGCACTGTGCACATACAAAACTGGGATCTACTGATGGTCGGTTGTCAGTATTACTTTCTGGGATGCTATTCTCATCAGCAACAAACCCAGTCCCGTTAACTTGGCACAAACTGTTGGTAGGCTATGGGTAGAGTTTTCCTCAACTTTCTGCAAAGCAGGTAGGCTTACAAATGGCTCTGCTTTCTTATTTTTTAAAAACATTCTTTACAATGGAAAGTCCTCCCCTAAATTATCTGACTTATCCTGCATGCCACGACCTCCACTGTGGCCCTGAGAGTACCTATGCTCTTGCTCATTACCAGTCTACAGACCTCAAGCACGCTTCAAGGGCACCCTCACTTCCCACTCCACGATCCAGAGTTCGGTAGTTTCCTGGCCCGCTAACTTCAGGAGTTAAGAACGAGGAAGGACTGCACTGACTCCTGAATCTCTTGGTCCACAGAGCTCATCCTAGTGCTTTAAACTGATGCATGAGCCTCCCAAGCAGTGCGAGCCCTGGGGTTTCTGTGGTGGAGGGGTCATCACAGCACTAGCAGTGCTCCTGGGGAGGCCCAGGCTGCTGTGTGGGCCCAGGCAATCTGTGCCATACTCCCCATCTAGGGAACTTGTCAGGGGTGCTGATTCTGCTGACTCGGGTTCTCTGGAGTAGCTGAAGGCTTTCTCAGGTTCCAAGATCATGTTTCAAACAAAGTCTAAGGTCCTTGAGGATATATATTTGTTCTCTCTGGGCTGCTTTGATGGTCGTGCTCAAAGGGGAAAGACACGCTTTTTCCATATAGTCGTGGTAATCACTGCTTTATTAATGAACCCACCCAATTCCAGACACTTGCTGCTACATTTCTCAATTATTCACACAGTGGTGAAGGAATCCTTTATTAATGATGGACCTGTATAGCCTATAAATGTCCCTGGAGATAATTATTTTCATTCAACAAATATGGAGCACCTACTATATGCCTATTCTGTGCAGGTACTGTGAGGGACTACAAAAGAGATGCCATATCTAGTCTTGCAAGACCTCATTGCAGGCCCTCCACCTGTTTTGACTAAACACCCCAAGAAACATTCCCTATCTTCTGCTGCCTAGGTCTCTAAGACATCTGTGGTCCAGACATATGTCTGAAAAGGTGTCTCCAAAGCAAAAAGCAAATACACACCAGAGTCCACTGGATTACTCAAAATTAACACACAGCAGAATGATTGAAAGCCACGTAATGGTGTCAAGGTAGAGAGGGAGAGGACAGCATCTGCTCTCTGTCTTCAGTCAGTGCAAAGAATAGGAACAGACAAAGGAGGAACACCAGGTATGTGGTATCCTCAAGGTCAAGGCCAGAATACCAGAGAAGATCAAGAATAGGAGCATCAGGTAACTCAGTCACCAGCAACAAACCAAGAAGGTGAGGCCTAGCCAGATTCTTATCTCTTTCATTAGAGTTTATCTAGAAAGACTTCTCTCTGTTTCTTTTCATCGTTAAATTTTTTCGAACCCTTCCCTAACAATATTCTACCCTAGCCTTTTCATTCCTTCCACCAGCACCCCCTCACAGGGCCCTACCCAGGAGCTGATGCAGTAAAGCCATCTTGAGTCTGATAGGTCCAGGGATTTTCTGTTACCATGTGGATGGATTTCCTCTATGTGGTTGCCATGGCACTGGCTTTAGTGATCTCTGGCTTTGTAACCCTGAAGACTCCTTCCTTCTACATCCTTCACTGCAAGTCAGGAGAGCAACAGCTCTGCAAGACAAGCTGTCCACAATGCTGGCCATGCCTTCTACCCTGAGCACTGTCCTAAAGGCCCAACAGTCCTGACAGGTGAGATCACACACCTGGACCATGTCAGCAGAGAAGTTTTCCAGCAAACCCCTCACATGATTAAACATACAACTGGACTTTTAAAATCTATATCAGAAGGTGGGCTAGATGCTATAGCAGAATGTAGTGGTGCTTGCCACCAAGCCTGACAATGAGTTTGACTCAGTTTGATCCCAGGATCCACATGGTGGAAGAAGATAATCCACTCACACAAGTTGTCCTCTGACCTCCACAGGTGAGTCATGGGGCACATGCGCACACACACACATGCAAGCACACGTGCACAAATTAATTAATTATTAAACAAACAAATAAATAAATAAATGTAGAAGTCTGTGTCTAAAGAACACATGCAGTCCTCTTTTCCACAAAGGAATTAAGTTCTGTCTAACAAAAGGGAGCCTTCAGCATAGCCTTGCCTGATGCTCAAGGTGCACTCTGGGAACAATAGTGCCTATAGACCATGATTCGGAGAGAAAAGACCTCCTGACCACTCTTCCCCTGAATGAGCTCAATCTTCTCGTGATGCTGAAGAAGGAAGAACAGGAGCATGCCAGACGAATAATTTGTCTTTCTATGCGAATTTAAGGCTCCCGAAACCCCCAAGGCCATCTCTCTGAATGAATATCCAGTAAAGGTCTGCCCATGATAGATGAGGCACCCAGATGAGACGGCAAGAGAGCCGTGTCTTGAATGTGATGATAATCCTGCTTCCCACCATGCACTTCTCCCGAGCAGTGGTTTCTGCATGTGAGCAGCGTGGTGCTCTGAACAAAAACTGTCCCTAGGGCTTTTCAAATATCCCAGTCTTCACCACTTGCAGGGACCTCTGACCCAGCTTCATTGAGTGACATGGGGCAAATTATAGCTACTAAACTGAGCTCTTGAAACACGCTCTTCTCTCTTGCCTGGAAAAGTCTTGGGGCTGAGATAAGTGCTTCACCCCAAGAACAGGTTGCTTACTGCCCTCCAACTTAAGTCAGGTATGTATGTAAGGGCACACTGGTACAGAGAGGAATTAAATGCCACACTCAGAACTGAAGCTAACCTGTCACCACAGCTACCCTTCCTCCAATACCCCACTTTAGAAGATGAGCCCATGGACACATGGCAGCCAAGTGAAAGCACCTCATAGAGCATTAAAACTGCAACATCAAAGCTGGGGAAGGCTCAGCCAGTAAACAGCTTGACATGCAAGCATGAAAACTTGAACTGGATCCCCAGAACCCACATAAAAAGTGAGGCTCGGGGGCATGTGCTTGCAATGTCAATGCTTTAGAAGCAGAGATAGGCAGCTCCCTGGAGCTCATTGCACAGTCAGGCTGGCTGAGTTGGAAGGCCCTGTGTTCACTGAGAGTCTAAAACTTAAGGTAGAGAACTGAAGAAGAAACCTGATATCAACTATGAGCCTAAAATGTGTGTATACATATGTACAAATATAACTTCACACACATGACCATGTTCACACACACACATGCTATAACTAAATTGTCAAAGGGAAAGGCTGATGATACCACTAAGCAATCTGCTTCCTGACTGACCGATGTCATGACTGTGCATGTGCTGGATCTTGCATGCTTCAAAGAAATCAGTCCACTTGCATCCTTTCCTGTCAGCCGCATCCTGGAGATCCTGTCCTGGAAACCCCTTCTCAAAACTTCATGTTTCCATTCCCTGTGCATTCAGTGTCCAGATCATCAGCAAATGACCCTAACCCCGACAGGAAGGATGCAGCAGTGGTCCAGCTGAGAGGGTCCTGACTCACAGATGTTAATGTCCTGTAGTGAATACTGACAGACCATCACAAACTCCTGAGATAAAACGAGGGTGCCCCAATAGATAATTGCTTTGGTAATGGAAGTCTGAAGGGGGATTTCTAAACTATGAGCCCCTGAACCTTGAGAGGATGCCGCGTTCCACGAACAAGGAGCATGTGCAAAGACTGTGAGTCAGGAATGATTGAAAGACATGACTCAAGGCAGATGCGGTCTGCATGAAGAGCCAGATGCACAGCCAATAAATGAAAATTCCATAAAAATGAGAAGGGTGGAGACATCAGTGTGGGGACAGAGAGATCCCTGAAGGCCAAGTCAGCAGAGCTGTCAACAGGACCTCTGAGAGAAGGAGCATTTGATCTGAGCTGTAAAGTAGGTAGATTCCAGAGGCAGGAGAAACAAGCGTGGATGTGTAGAGCCCACACAGCTTGCGTAGAAATGTGCCAGTTCATAGCCCCGGAGCTTCAGGTAGGAGGAACCGCTAAGTGGAAAGTAAAGGAAGATGAATAAAGAGGTGGACTATGAAGACACCCTTACTAAAGAAGGAAAAGCAGGGAGCCAGAGGCTGTGTCCCAGAAGCAGGAAAGGCAGGGGAACTTTAACTGGACAGAAGCCATTCTTTCCTTTTTATTTGATATTATGCGCATAGGTGTTTTACCTGCATTTAGGCCTATGCACCGTGTGCATTCTTGGTGCTCACAAAAGCCATAAGAAGGTGTCAGATTCCCTGAGAATTATTTAATCTGAGTCCCCTGTAAGAGCACCCAGTATTCTTAATTGTTGAGCCTCTCCAAGAATGGGCCCAAGAAGCCATTCTTTTTTTTCTTTTTTATTAATTACACTTTATTCATTTTGTATCCCCCCTGTAGCTCCCTCCCTTCTTCCCTCCCAACTCCTCCCTCCCCCTTCTTCACGCATGTCCCTCCCCAAGTCCACTGATAGGGGAGGTCTTCCTTTTCTTCCTTCTCATCCTAGTCTATTCGGTCTCATCAGGAGTGGCTTCATTGTCTTCCTCTGTGGCCTGGTAAGGCTGCTCCCCCCTCAGGGGGAGGTGATCAAAGAGCAGGCCAATCAGTTCATGTCAGAGACAGTCCCTGTTTCCATTACTATGGAACCTATTTGGACACTGAAGCTGTCATGGGCTACATCTGTGCAGGGGTTCTAGGTTATCAGCATGCATAGTCCTTGGTTAGAGTATCAGTCTCAGAAAAGACCCCTGGGCCAGATTTTTTGGTTCTGTTGCTCTCTTTGTGGAGCTCCTGTCCTCTCCAGGTCTTACTATTTCCCACTTCTTTCATAAGGTTCCCTGCACTCTGCCCAAAGGTTGGCCATAAGTCTCAGCATCTGCTTTGATAGCCTGCAGGATAGAGCCTTTCAGAGTCCTCTGTGGCAGGCTCCTGACTTGTTCCCTGTTTTCTCCTCCTTCTGATGTCTGTCCTCTTTGCCTTTCTTAATCGGGATTGAGCACTTTAGCCAGAGTCCTCCTTCTTGATTAGTTTCTTTTGGTTTACCCGTTATTATATGTCTAATATCCACTTATGAGTGAGTATATACCCTGTGTGTCTTTCTGCTTCTGGGATAGCTCTCTCATGATGATCTTTTCCAGATCCCACCATTTACCTGAAAATTTCATGGTTTTCTTGTTTTGTATTGCTGAGTAAGATTCCATTGCCATTCTTAAATGTCCTCAAACTGTTGGCACTTCTGAGTGATATATCACAAGTCTACTGCAAGGATGACAGTCTGAAGGGGCCAGGCTCAGGCTGTATAAATCACACAACCTGCCCTGGTGGCTCCTGTCACTGAAGAACCCGGGCCATGCTGCTGATGGCTGGCTACCTAACTGTGGCTCCCAGGAGTGGACTGAAGCCTGCATCATGGACCAGCAGGTAACCAAGGATGTGCCAGCATCTCACCTACATTAGATCTCCAGGAAATGCAATCATGGAGTAAATGTGATAGAGGAAAGAAAATAAAATAGAAGAGAGGAAGAAAAAAGAGAGGAAGCAGAGGAAATGTGGGAATGAAGCACACACCATTGGCTTGGGCAAGGTCTGAGCTGCCCTGGCATTTTCTTCCAAGAACCAAATAGAAGCCCTGCTTCTGTGCTGCTGCCACAGCAAACAGTGACGTGGAGTACATCACATGCTGCTACTAGCTGCCCACAGCCGGCTGGCAGGAGCTACAGTTGGAAAGCGCTGACTCACGAGGCCCTCAGCTTGTACACGCACAGACTTCTGTGCCAAGTCTGGTTACACACGCACATGCAGGCACGCACAGCCCACTCCTGCATGGTTCATGCCTCCTTCATATGCAGGCACACACAGTCCCCTCCCAGATGGCCCCTCCGTTCTTCAGCTTCCAGTCTGCAGGCTGCTGGGTGGTGGTCTGGACTTCATGAAGATCTGCCTCCCTCACACACTTCTACAAATGTCCCAGTAAGGACCAAGATGGAGGAGGCAGCCTCCTCAGACCCTGCTTCTAGGGTACTGGCTGAGAACTGAGAAGCAAAACAAAAGATACCCAGTCAAACTTGAATTTCTGATAAACGACACATTCATCTTTATTTTCATTTGGTAAGGGTGGTGGTGCTGTTACTTGGGGTGCAGTGTGCTGTTCTCTTGTTCCTCTCCTGGACTGACAGATGATGGTGGGGATTGCATGGTAACACTCTGACATTCGTAGCACTGTGGTTACCTCTGGTTACAGATGAGGAAATTAGGACTAGGACTTGCTGAAGGCACACAGCTAGAAGTCCTGTCTTAGATCTAGGCGGGGACTCCCGTCTGTGCCCTCTGGAGGCAGGCAATGGGGTCCAGCAGGGACAGTAAGCTCTCATATCCACGCTACTATTTTGGTCTGGTTCTGTGGTACGGACCTCACACTCCAGGATGTCCTGGCTCCAGCCCCAGTGCCCACATTCAGGAAGCACCTGAAACAGACCCTTCCTTCATAGTATGTGCTCCTATTTTCAGTGGCCTCTCCCAGGCATTTCATGGTGGGCTGACACATACAGAGAAGAAACATGTTGTCCATCATTAAATAAAATAGTCACTGGAGTCTGAGCATCCAGCTTCTGTAAAGGCCTGCTCTCTGCATGGAGGTGCCAAGATGAGGTAAAAGACCCAGAGAGTTCTTAAACTACATCAACAATTCCTCATTCCCCAGGCCAATCTGGATAGATGAATGTTGAAGTCTGAGTCATGGATGCTGACCTTAGACTAGCTGGGAAGAATGTCTCAGTAGTAGGAAGATCTGAGACTAAAACAGATGAATGCATAAAATGGATAAAATGGCAGGGCAGAGTATGGGTAAAGGTATGGATAGATAGATAGACAGACAGATGATAGATAAATATGATAGATAGATAAATAGATGATAGATAGATAGATAGATAGATAGATAGATAGATAGATAGATAGATAGTGGGTAGGTGGGTGGGTCGATGGGTAGGTAAATAGATGGTTAGATGGGCAGGTGGACAGATACATGGGGAAGGGGTGAGCTTGCAGTCTTAAAGGAGATCACTAAATATCTGAAGTTCCTCCCTGGATCCTGGGTCTTTTCTATCATGCTCTATCAAGGTTTTAAAGACAGGGCGAAAAGCAGGAGGTGTAGTAATTGGATAGATAAGGAAATGTAAGCAGAGGGAAATAAAGACAAATGGGTGGAAAAGCAGTAATGTGGCCTTCTTAACTCAGTGGCTCTGTCCAAGGTTCCTGAACATTCCTGGCTGTTACAGTAACACAGAGATGGCCACGGGGAAACTATATTTTCATCTCTATGATTTACTGGCCGTGGGTGTTCTGGAGCTCACGACAATCAGTTATTTGTCACTTTCTGTATCCAGGAGGCTGGGACAAGGGTGAGTCAGGAGGGTGAGGTCACTGCAGTCTGAGTGTGCAGCAGCTTGCGGGTCCACTCCAACACCTCTGCTCTCCCGCCCCAGCCTCAGGCTGGTCACCATGACTCCAGTCATTCTTCTACACCCAAAACACCACCTCCCCAAACCGAGACACAGACTGCACTCCCACAGTGCCCACACATGCCTGCAGGAAAGCTAGACTTCTGTTTGGAGCCTCACTTTCTACCTTCTTACCCTGATCTTTACCACAACAGATAAGGAAGGTTGCGTGAGGGATCAGGGACGGATCCTTTAAAAATGTACTTGTACCACCTCTGCCTGCTCCTCCCTACCTTCACCCCATCTCAGGGTGCAAGACCTCACAGCCATGGTCAGGAAAGAGATGGCACTAGTCTCAAAGAGGAAGGGAAATCAGCAAAGGAAACCAAGAGAGCAGGTGCAAAATCGATCCCACCTCACTAGAGATTGTGCCACTCACTAGGGATATTTATGGGGAGAAATAGTGACATTTACAGGTGAAACTGTGGATACTATGTCCTGCTAAAACACCAGTTCTATACAATAATGTTCTTGTTTCCCCAAACCCAGCCAGACCCTTTACTGACATTACTTCACACAGACAAGTCTTCATGAATGTGAGGGCATGCTTTGGGGTTAGACATAATAATAATAATAATAATAATAATAATAATAATAATAATAATAATGTTAGACAAGAGTTGTGATGTAAATCAGAATTGCCAGGGGCACCTTATATCGATGCCCCTTATAGCTGCTGCCTCTCTCTCCTGCAGGACTGGACAGCCAGAGTTAACTCCAGGTTCCTTGGCACCATGATCTCTCTTAAAATAATGGACTTGTACATGGTGCCAGATACAGTACAGTAAAAGGATTCCTCAAGGGCTGAGGGTGGGTTGTGGGAACCCAAGAAGGATGGATAAGCCTGTCTTTAGACACAGAGAACTGACCCTACTTTGTGTCATATAGACCAGGTCTGTTTCTCCCCTGAACTCCCACAGTGCTTGGTTTTGGTCTCTTTGGGGGCTTAATGAGCTATATGCTTCTCCAGCACTCCAACTATTTATCAATATTAATAACATGATCTTTTATATGTTCACCCTCTTTACTAGTACTGGCTCATGCAACCCCCCAACTACCATTTAAGATTTGTATCATCATCACTGTCATTCTTCAGATCAGATAAGTGAGTAATCAGAACAGGGCAGGCTTCCCAGAGGTGCCAGGAGTGGACAGGGTGAGGCAGGCGCCCTTCAAAGTGCTGTAAGGATTAGGAATGAATCCATCGTCTCTTGCCTCAGGCTTGGCTCCAGTGAGTGCTTGATAAATGATAAACAAGGGGAAGAAATGGAGGGAGGAAACAAGCTTTTCTAGCCCTGTGTCACTATTACAGAGGATGCAACCATGTCACAAACTAAAGCAAACAATCGATGAAGCCAATGAAAACAACCGTTAAGGGCAGACAAGGATTCCACTTACTGGCACACAGCAGGTTGACTGTGAATGTCATCACATTTAACCCACACAGTCACCCTGTGAGGAGAGCAGTGTGATTCCTGGGGCACAGCTGAAGAGTGGAAGCTCACAGTCCTTCATTTGTCCAGGTCTCCCTGGCAAAAGGCAAGAACGTTGGGGGTGGAGGTGGTGGTGAGGAGGAGCAGGGCTGGCCCCACAGCTGGACCTGAGCCATTGGAAAGTCACTACTTTGAATCCTGGAGCCTTCACAGATCCAGTTCTTGTGTTTCCTCACCCATAAATTATCCTAGTGGAATTCTCAGACTCTACAGAACTTTTTACAAAACCCCAGGAGGCTTTCTAAGGCTCTTGCCACAGTGGGAAAGTCCAGAGCTTGCTGTCCTGTATTTCACACAGCACCCTGAGCCAAGCTAGCATGGGGAAGGTACACACAAGTGCTGAAGGAGTAAGCTGGCTGCCCATCAGCTATCCCTCCATGCAGCTGCTTAGACAAGTGGTAGACACCAGCTGACGCCAAAAAACACCCAGGAGGTATCAGCAGCAGAATGTCAAGGCAAAGGGTTAGAAGTCCCCTTTTCCCCTGCTCACCTCCGTAGCCAGACCTCATGCAAAGGAAAGACACTATTCAAAATCTGCATGGACCCACCGGGTAGTTCATGATCTTCCCATGAAGAAAAAGTCTGAGGACCATTAGCGGTCAGGCACCTGGGACTCACTTCAGCCACCATTTTTCTGGATCCAATTTGCTAACTGGTATCTGAATTCTGGCCCTAACAAGGCTAGTTATTAAGGATTGGGACAAATGAAAGTTTACTCTCTATCTTAGTGTTCTGTTGCTGTGAAGAGATACCAATATCAGACAACCCTTTTTTAACTTTTATTAATTACACTTTATTCACTTTGTATCCCCCCATAAGTCCCTCTCTCCTCCCTACCTGATCCCACTCTCCCCCTTCTTCACGCATGCCCCTCCTCAAGTCCACTGATAGGGGAGGTTTTCCTCTCCTTCCTTCTGATCTTAGTCTATCAGATCTCATCAGGAGTGGCTGCATTGTCATTTTCTGTGGCTTGGTAAGGCTGCTCCTCCCTCAGGGGGAGGTGATCAAAGAGCAGGCCAATCAGATTATGTCAGAGGCAGTCCCTCTTCCCATTACTATGTAACCCACTTGAACACTAAACTGCCATGGGCTACATCTGGCGCTTTCTCAGACAAATAGGAATAGCACTTCCTCAAGACCCAGCCATACCACTCCTAGGCATATATCCAAAAGAGGCTCAAGTACACAATAAGGACATGTGCTCAACCATGTTTGTAGCAGCTTTATTTGTAATAGCCAGAAACTGGAAACAGCCCAGATGCCCCTCAACTGAAGAATGGATGCAGAAATTGTGGTACATCTAAACAATGTAATATTACTCAGCAATGAAAAATAAGGAAATCATGAAATTTGCAGGTAAATGGTGGGACCTAGAAAGGATCACCCTGAGTGAGCTGTCCCAGAAGCAGAAAGACACACACGGAATATACTCACTAATATAGACATATAACATAGGATAAACCTATTAAAACCTGTACATCTAAAGAAACTAATCAAGAGAGAGGACCCTGACTAAAACGCTCAATCCCCATCCCAAAAGGCAAAGAGGAAGGACATCAGAAGAAGAAAACAGAAAACAAGCTAGGAACCTGCCACAGAGGGCCTCTGAAAGACTCTGCCCTGCAGATTATCAAAGCAGACACTGAGACTTATGGCCAACTGTTGGGCAGAGTGCAGGGAATCTTATGTAAGAAGTGGGAAATAGTAAGATCTGGAGAGGACAGAAACCCCACAAGGAGAGCAACAGAACCAGAAAATGTGAACACAGACAACTCTTATAACTGAAAGCGTTTAATTGGGGCTTGCTTACATTCGAAGGTCTAGTTCTTTATCATCAGGGCAGGAAGGACAGCAGCACACAGGCAGACATGGTGATGGAGGAACCGAGAGTTCTACCTCTGGCTCCTTAAGCAGCAGGAAGAGAGGGTGCCTGGGCCTGGCCTGGGCTTCTGAAACCTCAAAGCCCACTCCCAGTAAAACACTTCCTCCAACAAGACCACACCTACTCCAACAAGGCCACATTTCCTAATAGTACCATTCCCTGGTAACCAAGCATTCTCGTCTATGAACCAATGGGGGACCATTATTATTCATACTACCACACTCTCAAAGTTATTGTTTGGCTGCTGAGACACAAATCATTTCTCTCTGCAAGTCCTCTCTGGTTTTCTGGAGTTGTCAATACCCAGGTGCTACATTTCCTTGACCTGACTGTTCTTTTGAAAAAGTGCTGAGAGAGACACAGAGTAAAGGCAACTTTCCTTAGTCCGGGACATTAAGACCTTCCTCTGAGCTCATAGAGGACCAAAGCCAAAGCTTGACAAGATAGCCTGAACAGGAAAAGCCCTAGAACCCTGGCTAAGAGCCAATGGCCTGCAAGTTGCTCATAATGCCACAGAGGATAAGACATGGACTGGGTCTTGGCTATACTTAAGAGAAGAAGGTGGAAGGCTTCAGACAATACCTCAAAAACACCTGCCCCTATGATCAGTCCCTGGCTTATATCTATCTATCAGCCTCTCTCATGATACCAAAGCCAGAGGAGCTGAGGTTTCTAGCACAGGCATCCTATTGAATGAATGCCCTTCTCCATGGATGCCTATTCTTCGAAGACTTAGCAGCATGCAAGCCGTGAACAAAGGCATGTCATGCAGCTTGTACAGCTCCAGAGCAGATTGCAGGCCAGGGTGCAAACCAACCACTGTTTCTGTGAGTCTGACGTGAGGCCTTAACCTAATTCTCACAGTAGGGGACTGGAGTGAGAACATTAGGCCTAACAGAACCTTTTAAAAGAATAGCTAACCTGCTGAGCACTCGTAAGACCTGAGCAGTCTTCAGACTTATGGAAACCTATAGTGGACAACCTACAAGATAGTTACAGATAGCTACGTCATCATCTCCTTCCTCGAAGAAGCCATAGAAGCGGAGGAACTGCCTCAACGTGACAGCCACATGCCCTACTCTCACATTTGTTCATTCACGAAGTAACTATCAGTTATTCACCAAGTAACTACTTGAGGACCAGGTTGCAAGGTGAGCTCCTCCTAAGTCAGCCTGAAGATTTCCTCCAAGAAGATGCACTCCTCTCTGGAGAGGCCATTTCTTCTCTCAGCTCTGTAGACATGAAGAAGAGCCAGGAGCTTGATCAAGCGCTTTCTCTGCTATAACTCCCCACTTCTGTCATGTGTGACTCCCAGGCACCACACCCTGAGAGAACTGAAGGCAAACCAAAACACCCTTTGTCTTCGTGGAGTTTTCATTCTGCTGAGGCAATGTGCAATAAATACAAAAGACAGAGTGGTAAAATGGGCAATCTGAGACAAGCCTATAGGGAAGAAAGCAGAGCCAAGAGTTAGGTGCAGAAGAACACACAGTTTAATTGATGCTGCCACAGCAGGCCTCACTGAGAAGGTAGTTTAAGTAAATACTAGAAAAGGTGGTAGACTAAACTACACATCTGTGTATACAGAACATTCCAGGGAGCAGGAAGGGTCTGTGCAAAGGTCTTGAAGCTTTGGTGACATACCATGGAACGACAAACTATGTAAGGAAGCAGGAGACATTATGAGGACAATAACTTATCCTCCATCTTCACATCCCTGGTCATAACAAAGACTTGGTCTTGCTGGTGAGCCTCTTCATAACTGATAAGGAACACAGGATCGGGGAGGACTGATGATTTGGTAAAATGTGCATAGGGCAAGACCTTAAGCCAGAGTCTAGAAAGAACAACTTTAAGCACTCATCCCACCAATCAGAGCACCGTGGCCTTTTCCTCCCTCCCACTGTCCCTAGCAAGCCTCCTTTCTCACTGAAAATGGATACAGTGGCAACTGATGTAGAAAAACAGCCAAGCTTGGCAACGTTCCATGGAGGACACAGGGAATGATTCTCAGAGGTCCCCCGCGCTAAAAGTAAGACATGCGGGAGGATGACGGAGATGTCTCTGGAGCCAGAAGCCTGGGAGTGATGGTGGGTTCTTCTCCCTCTTCACCTCTGCAGCTGCAAAAAGCAACCACCTCTCCAGAAAGTGGGTGTGTTTACTTGGACAGAGTCCCTGGGCTGATTCCTAAGCATCTGCTTAGGCGTGTACTACAAATAAAACTCACATTTCCCATTTTAAAGTGGGAAACACAGACCACAGAGTGGGGCGTGAGTTAGGCCCACACAGAAGCTCATCTCCCTCAGAGGAGGAATTGTAGGGAGAACTCATGGCGGGTATTTGAAGAGCACGCCTTTACTTCCTGCCCACCTTTCCCGATATGGAGGTCTCTCCTCAGTCCAGAGGCTAGCCTTCTGGAAGGTATTTACCTCTGACCTTGTCTTGCTGTTTCTTCTCTTTATTTTTAATGTTGTCCTGGCTGGCCTGGAGCTCACTATGTAGACCTTTCTAGCCTCAAACTTGCAACAACCTTTCTGCTCCTGTGGCCCAAGATTGCAGGCATGTATTATCAACTCGTCTTTTCTTTTTAATTTTAATTTTTCGCAATTTATTCATTATATACCCTGATTGAAGCCCCTTTCCTCAACTCCTCCCAAGCCCACCCTCCCTCTCTCTACCCCCAACTCCTTCTCCTAGCCCACTGAAAGGGGGTGTTCTCCTCCTTTGCCATCTGCTCATAGCTTATCAAGTCTCATCAGGACTGCCTGGATCCTCTTCCTCTGTGGCCTGGTAAGGCCACATCGCCAGGAGCAAGTGTTCAAAGAACAGGCAACTGGGGTTCTTAACAGAGGCAGTCCCTGCTCCCCTTACTCAGGAACCCATGTGGAGACTGGGGCTGCCAATTGGCTACATCTGAGCAGGGGATCCAGGTCCTCTCCATGCATGGTCCTTGGTTGGTGTATCAGTCTCCGCAGGATCCCCTGGGTTCAGATTTTTTAGCTTTGTGGGACTCCTTGTGGGGCTCCTGTCTCCTCCATGTCCTTCTATCTCCCCCCTTCTTCCACAAGACTCCCTGAGCCCTGCCCAAAGTTTAGTTGTGAGTCTCAATGTCTGCTTTGATACCCTGGTGGGTGGAGCCTTTCAGAGGACTCTCTATTGCAGGCTCCCATCCTGTTTCCTCTCTCCCACCGCTTCTGTTTTCTATCCTGTTTGCCATTCTGAATGAGATTTAAGCATTGTATCATCTCATCTTGAATGCACTTAATAAGAGTTCTCAAAGGTGCCTACTAACCTCACTAGGGGCTCATCTGCAGTTTTTCTGCCTCCTCATGGAACAAAACCTGGACACAGCCCTCCAGAGAACTAGGGTCTACAGCAATAAAGATGACCCCAGATTCATGGGTCAAGGTCTCGGTGCAAATAACAGTAACAACTAACATGTCTACATTCCAGCACTTTTATTATTTATTTACTTGTCTATCTATCTATTTATTTATTTATTTATTTTATTAATTAGACTTTATTCACTTTGTATCCCCCTGTAGCTCCCTCCCTTCTCCCCTCCCAATCTCTCCCTTCCTTCTCCTTCTCCATGCATGCCCCTCCCCATTCCAGCACTTTTTATGGGTCGGGGACTTTTGCACCACTCAGGCGCATTTAGTCCTCATGCAGTCCTGTGAGGAAGATTAGACAATCATCTATTTGCACAGGGAAGGCGTTGTGGTCTCCATCTGAATGTCAGCAGAAACTCCTGCTCAGAAGGCTTGATACCTCAGCTTCCGGATCTAACTTCTGGAAAGCTATCGGCTCATCAAAGCTCTGACCTAAGCAAACGATGAACCCACTGATGGATTCATAACTTGATGGCCACATTGGAAAGTGGTGAAACTTTCAGAGGTGAGGATTTGTTGGATAAAGGTGTCACTAGACACATGTTCTTGGGGTTTCGTCTTATTCCAATCCCTTCGCCATCCTACCTAACTATCTGCTTCTCAATGGCCATAGGATACGCAGTGTCTGCCACATGACTGCCACAGGAATTGTTTACTCTGCTTCAGCCCAAAAGCAAAGAAACCAGCTGATTACAGAATAAAACTCCAGAAACCATGAGCCAAAATGAATCATTCCTTTTAAATCACATCTCTCGGATATTTGCCAAAGCAATTAAAAAAAAAAAACTAACATAGGAAAGTAAGGCAAAAGGAGGTGAAATGACTCACCCAAGTCCGTGCAACTGCTGGAGTAGCAGAGCTGGGGTTCATCCCCAAGCATTTGAGTAGAACAATGCCCATATCTCGGGCACTGATACGAGTGAGGCACACTAATCTGAGAAAGATGCACTGAAATTTGGACACAAACTGTGTCCTGACGGATGCTACCATCCATGAGACAGAACAGCCACCATCCAGGAGACTTACTCACTGGCCTGCTCAAAATGATCACTGTTGGCCCGCATTTGCCATGCAGCGCTGGCATGGCTGACTCACACATTTGTCTCACCCATGACCATGTGTCCTTTGGTTTGTGTGACCCTATACAGTGACCCTTGGAGAGGTCCTACAAGGCCTTACAGAAACGATCTGCAAGTATCTTCGGGGAGAATTAATGGGTACTTGTGCAGATGAATGAATTAACTTGGCTCGTGCAGATGTTTTAAGCATCCTCTTCATAAAACATAGAAAATTGCAACATCCAGGTCAGTGCTTCCTTGCTTCCTCCCGCACAGCCTCACACCAGGACTGAAATAGAGATGTATACATAGTCCTTTATCCTTTCATTGCACTTAATTCTCTGTTTCACTTTAATTAAAAAAGCACAATAGCTTCGAGTGCTAGATCTTGATGCACTCTGCTATTCATGAATATTTATCACTCCAGGCTATATAAAATTGAATAATTATTAGCAATTAAAAGAAGGTCAATGGAAGGCTTTCCAGAACCCTCCACCAAGAGGGAAAAAAGAGAAATGGGATGTTGTGATGAAGAGCCTTCGGCAAGGACTCTTCCAGAAAGGGGAGAAAATATTGGCTGACAAGGCAAAAAAAACCTACGCTTAAAGGCCTGGGCTGATTTGAAGCAGGAATGCTCTACTCAAAAGGCATTTATTTCACTGAGGAAAGTGAACTAGGTGTGAAGAGGGTATATTTGACTACGTGGGTTTTCAGAGATTGTAGAAAAAGGGAAAAGTGAATTTAGGCAAATTCCTCCACACGCTTGAGTCTGTTTGCTTTCTGCTACTTGTCTCTAGTGCTAGACCATGGATGGAATAAACACCTGTGATGCTCATGAGACAGGACAGAAGCTTGATGAATGCTGGGCCCTTCATCCATCTTTCAAGATGGACAAGGGTCTCAACAGCTCTACTGGGCCTGTGTGGACCACCCAACATTCTTTAATTCTTTCCTCATGAGAAGTAGACTCCACTTTTCATGTGCGCTGAGTCCTGAAAAGCCACAAAATCAGGTGTCCACCACTGCTCATGCTGCTCTGTGAGCAAAGGCCACCCTACAGCCAGAAATCAGTACCCCTGCTATTGTCTATCACTCACCTCACTCCAGAGAAAACATCCCTATGCCACTCCTACACAGAACCATTCCAAATGCTGAGAGCTCCTGAACTCACTACCTTCTCTAAATGAGCCTATACTATGAATGGCTTGTTTCTGAGTAAAGTTCCAGGGTTCTCCATCATCCTTGTCTCCATCCTTGAATAATCTTGAATGACTCATTTGTTCTGAGCTTTTTGGACTAATCACCAAAGTCCTCGGCCAGTGATAAAAGAACAGGATCTTGAGCAGTGTTGCTGTTAATGCTTTCAACTCCAGATGCTATTAACTGTAGGGGCTACCATAACTCGCAGCTGACTCCCATGTGTTTTCAAGTATTTCAACAGGACATTTTGGGCTCATCAAAGTTCCAGGGGCAGGGGCTACTGGGAGAGCTGTGGCTCTTGCACTGGGAGGCTAACACTGGGAAAAACAACTCCTGAGTGTGTTCCCATCATACTCAACATAAGAAAGTATAGATACTTAGAAACAAAGGCCACCCCAGTCTCCCTTGCTTTCTCACACTGGACATTTTCATACTAACTGTTTCTCTAGCTTCTAGCCCCTGATCCTAGGGACTAGGTAACTAGGCACAGGTGATCTTTAATTGCACTTCTTTTATATCAATAGCCATATTCACTAATATTGATAGAATAATTGCTGTGTGCCCCTTACATATAGAACCTCACATGTAAAAATGCACTTAATAGCTGCCTTCTTGATTCTGAACATTAGAAGTCAATCACTTTGCAGGAAGTTTCCCCTATCCAGCCAGCAAACCACAGAGACATAGGAACCTCCTTTTGTGTGACATAGGAACCTCCTTTTGTAAGACTCATGTCAGTGAACACATCATCACCCTGAACCCAGTGAGCTAAAGGCACTAGGCAGAGAGTTAGAAAGAAAAATTAAAAGAAAAAAAAAAAAAAAGGAAACGCTGAGACCCCTCCCCCCTTCATTGCGGCTTCACTGTTTTCTCTATGCTAAGGACTAACCTAAGGCCTCTTGCATGTTACGGAGGTGCTAAGTCACTGAGTTATACCCGCTGAGTTTTCTCTAATTTTGGAAGCATGATCTTATGAAGTCCTAGGGCTTGCCAAATACTCACTGTACTCCAAGCAGGTCTTGAACTTGTGATCCTCTTACCTCAGCCTCATCAGTAGCTGGGATTACAGACCTACCACCAGGCCAGCTTCTGCCTTCTTTTTAAAGGATGGATGTTGTTGACTGAAAGGACTGACACCCCGTTGAGAAAAATTAAATGTTTTTGTTAACTAAACCAATTTACATCTCGGTCATAGCCCTTCCCTTCTCTCCTCCCACTCTCACCCTCCATCCACTATTCCTCAGAAGAGGGGAGCACCCCTACTCAGACAGCCCAGCTCATCTATTCACATGAGGACTGAGTTCATCTTCCTCCCCTGTGACCTGGTAAGATAATCCCATCATGGGGAAGTGATCAAAAAGCAGACAACATAGTCCATGTCAGAGATATCTCCTACTCCCCTAACTGGTGGGTCCACACAAAGCCTAAGATGCCCATCGGCTACTTATAAGTAGAGGACCTAGGACCAGACTATGCATTGTCCTTGGTTGGTGCTTCACACTCCATAGGCCCCTCTGGGCCCTGATTGGTTCTGATGGTCTTCTTTCGGAGCTTTTGTCACCACTATCCTTCTCCCTCCTTTCCAGTAGACTCCCTATGTTTCATCCAGTGTTTGGCTGTGAGTCTCAGTATCTGTTTTGAACCATTGCTGGGTGGAGCCTCTAAGAGGACAACTCTGGTAGGCTCCTGTCTGCAAGCATATCAGAGTATCCTTAATAGTGATAGGGGCTGGCTCTCTTCCATGGATGGGCCTTAGGCTGGGCCCAGCATTGGCTGGACAGTCCCTCAGTCTCTGCCTTATCTGTTCTATCTTAGTTGCTGCAGGTCTTGCAGGCAGGGTAGGTTTGGTTTTTGTGAGTGGGTTGGTGATCTCCTCCATCCGCTAGGAGTCTTGTCTAGCTAAAGGGTGTCCTCTTCAGTCTCCATGGCCCCTGCTACTAGGAGTGTTATCTAGAGTTCCCCTCATATCCTCCCAGAAGCCTATTCTTAGGTCTCAGCTTGTCACAGAGATGCCCTGCCCACTGTTTCTCTTTTCTCTGCAGGCCTCTGCCCTCCAGCCCCCACTCTCCACAGGTCTGATCTTTACTTTTATTTCTCTCTACACTGTCTCTTTACCTTATTCCCACTCTTCAACCACTACCTCAGTCTATTCTATTTCCCCTTCTGAGTCAGATTTATGTGTCCTCCCTTGGTTCCTCCTTGTTACTTATCTTCTTGGAGTCTGTACATTGTAGTATGTCTATCCTGTACTATATGACTAAAATCCACTTACAAGAGAAGTACTTAAAAAAATGTTCAATGTCATTAGTCATCAAGGAAAGGCAAATCAAAACAACTCTGAGATTCCATCTTACACGTGTCAAAATGGCTAAGATCAAAAACTCAAGTGACAATACACACTGGCAAGGATGTGGAGAAAGGGGAACACTCCTCTTTCCACATTGCTGGTGGGAGTGCAAACTTGTACAATGACTTTGCAAATTAACCTGGCACTTTCTTGGAAATAGCCATACTTCAAGACCCAGCTATACCACTCCTGGGCAAACACCCAAAAGATGCTCAACCATAAAAGGACATTTGCCCAACCATATTCATAGCAGCTTTATTGGTAATAGCCAGAAACTGGACAACCTAGATGTCCCTCAACGGAAGAATGGATAAAGAAGCTATGGTACATTTACACAATGGAATACTACTAAGCCATTAAAAAAATCATGAAATTTGTAGGCAAATGAATGGACCTAGAAAAGATCTTCCCAGAAAGACACACATGGTATGTACTCACTTATAAGAAATTAAATTTTAGGGACCTCACAATTGTTTATTTGAAGACCATATGCAAGTGTATCTGACATTAATCTTGCTTCTATCACTACTGCAAACAAATCAAGCTCCAAGAAACTGGGTCATCTGCCTCTTGAACAAACTTCTAGTTGCATACCATCCCTCACATTTTAAAAGGTTACATAGGAGAGGAGAAATTTTAAAATCTCAGAGATGGAAATATGTTGGTCAACCTCTCTGCTAAGCATATATATGCAAGGTCCCCTTTCTGTGCAGGTTTGTTTTCATCCTCTCTCTCTCTCTCTCTCTCTCTCTCTCTCTCTCTCTCTGTGTGTGTGTGTGTGTGTGTGTGTGTGTGTGTATCTCCCTCTGTACCTTCCCCTCCCTCCCTCTCTTCTTCTCTCTTTTTTTCTCTCTCTCCTTCTTCCTTTGTTGCCCCTCTCCCCACCTCTCTCGCCTCTTCTCTCCTCCTTTCTCCTCTTCTCCCCTTTCCTCTCTTCTTCTAAATCATTCCCCACCTCCCTCTGGATGCTTTGTTTTCAGGAATAGGATAGATGTTGCTGGATTATGCACACTTCCACAAACCTTCAAGAGAAAACTGGTCAATTTAGGAACACTGACTATAAACCTGAAGTTGACTAACAATTACTGCTTTATAGTATAACAGAATGATGGTCTTATCGCCACCATGTTTTACTCTCTGACACAACCACTGGAACAGCCAGACCAGTTGACCTGAGTCTTCGTCAGTGACAAAGCTCAGAAACCAGGCTTCTCACCTCAGCCCTCAGCCTCTTCCTCGAAGGGCTTTCATGCCACAGAACAAATGCTCCAGGTTTCAAGCACCTGTGACACATTAAAGTTAGCAGCCAAAGCACCATCCTAAATATTTAAAAACAAAACCTGGGCCAGTGAGATGGACCAGCACATAAAGACACTCACCAGGCCTGGGGACCTGAGTTCAATCCTACAGCCCATGTAAATGTGGAAGGAAAGACTTAGCCTCACAAAGTTGAGGCTACTTTACTTTTACTTTTTCTTACTACTACACATGAAGCCTGGCATATGCAGCCACACACAACACCTGCACACACACATACACATAAAATTTTCCAAATGTTTTTTAAATAATGTAAACTAAGTCTTGTGTGGTAATATACACCTTTAATCCCAGCACTCAGGAGGCTGAGGCAGGTGCCCTCTGTGAATTCAAGGTCAAGGTCAACCTGGTCTACAGTCAGAGCCACACAGTGGAACCTTCTTGGGGGGGGGGGGGAGACACTTCTTTATCCTGTGTTTTCAATGTTTTTATGGTGGCTTTGACTTTTTTTTAACCTTCTATGGGACTAGTCTAACTCAATCAAGACTAACAAATCAAATAGCAACTTTGGGTTAGACTTTATAAGGAAGAAAGCAAGCCATTAGGGAAAGGTGACATACTGCAGGAAGCTCAGAGGCTTAGAGTCACATTCTTCCAAACACCTAATTAGAACAGAGTCCCCTCCCAGAGCAAAATCCTGCCTTGCCACCATGAATGACTGAGTTCTAAGGGGTGAGGGACGGTTCAGCATTCACTTCATTCTGAAGTTTATCCATCTCTGTTATCCTATAAGTACAAGTGACTGCTGGGTAGCCACATTTCACAGAGATGTGATGCCACCAAGAAACCAAGAAGGACCCAGACATGATCATTAATTTCATGCCCAAGTCACTGTGATTGGGAGTGACCAGGGTCAACTGGCATTATGTAATGGGTGTCTCAGACATTGAATTAAAAAGAGGCAGCCCTGAGCAGAGGAGCCTCACAAGATTGTAACGATGGGAAAAGAAGCCATGTGCCACTATTGTATCTGAGATGGAAATGGAATCCAAGATCAAGGTCAAGACTTAGATGGAGATGGAGGTTAGGATAAAGAGACATGGGGAGAAATGGGAAAGGAGTACAATGCTGCACACATACACTAGGATTCTGAAGAAGCCATTCTCTTCCTTCTGGACCTCCCCTCTCATTTACTCTCCTTCTCTCAGTGTAGTAGAAAGAATGAGGCCCTGGTGTCCAGAGGATCCAGACTCCCATCTAGCCTCCAGACTGCACTAGCCACAATCTTATCAAAATTTATCTCAGCTCTTGGAATGCAAAAACGCAGGGGCCACCAATAAATCCTCCTCTTAAGCTCCTTTGTAGCACAGTCCTTTGCTTCCTTCTCCGTCTTGCTGTTCTTGTTCTTACTCAGGTGCCACTATTATTCTTTCTACATATTAGCTTTTATACTTTCTATATAGAGACAATTGTCAAATGTTAGGCCTGAAAGAGTCTTTTTATCTGTGGCCAAATAAAAGCTATCTATAGCTCCCCACAGAGAGCATGGTGGTTCACAGTGGAAATCTGAATGTATTCCCCTGCACTCAGAAACAAGAGAAAGAGGTCCAGAACCATCACTTCTATTCAACACTGCAAGGAGGTCATAACCTGTGCAATAAGGGAAGAAAATAAAATGATCAGTATAAAGCAAAGGCAAACTCAAAATGCTCATTATTCACAGATGCCATGATGGTATGCAAAGAAAATCTAAAAGACTCTGAAGATGACACAAGCAACAAAAACCCAAAAATGAATTATTTTAAATCCCCTCTTTAAAAATCATATCAAAAAGCAGCATCAGATTCCTAGGAAGAAGTCTTTTGAAATATTTATAAGATTTTCATACTAAAATGAAATTAAAAAAAATTAAACAGCAATTTCCTCCACAGATTGATTTATATAATGTACTTCCAACCTACAGTCTTTGCAGGCATTAGGGGAGAAACTGAAAGGTTGTTCCTAAAATGTATCTGAAGACACAAAGGGTCTAGAAGAGCCAAGACAATCAAGAAAGAAAAATAAGAAACAAGATAAAAAGACTAGGCTGACAAATTGAAATCACCAAAGAATTGCATTCATTATTAAACTTCAAGTGAGGGCAGCATGGGATTAGTGTCAAAAGAAACAATAATATGTCAATGGATCAAGCAGAGAATTCACTAGTAGGTGTATTCAAGAAATCTAGTTGGCAACAGAAGCATCTTGTAATAAAAGTGTTTGGCTTTCTAGTTAAGTAAAGAAATTTGATCCATTTTTTTTCACTCACATAATCTCAACACATTAAAGAAAAAGAAGGAAATTCCAGATAGATGTCAAAATTAAAGCAAGAAGGTTTTTAGAAGACCTTGTAAAAGGCAAGATTGTATAACAAAAGGAAAAATATGATAAACTACATTTCATCTAAATTAAGGCCAAAATATAAACTGACGTTTAAGAAGGTGTCATAGTCAATACATCTGGCCAAGAACTCCCACCGAAACTATAGACAACTATTACAAATCTGGTGTAAAAATAGGAAATGTAAAACAAAGTGGACAGAATACATGAACAGGCATTTTGCTAACAATGGACACCTTCCTGGTGTCCACTGAGCACAAAACCATTGCTCAGCATCTATCATTAATCAAACTGAACACGACAAAAGGACACATGACTACACCTGCCAAGCTACAGTGTGCATGTGCTGGCAATCATGTGGTCTAAATGTGAAGCCAGCGTATTTCTGGCAAAAGCGTAACTCATACAACTCATACACTTTGGAAACTTGGTTAGAGGATCTTCTCAAAGCCACTCTATGGATCAGCCAGCCCACTCATAGGTGCAAACTCTAGAGAACTGAGTGCATATGTCAAAGATAAATATATATGTATACATACATATATCTGTATTTGCATCCTTATGTATATACATATATATGTACACGGATACATATATAAATATATATATGTGTGTATATATATACAAAGATGCAAATACAGCCCAATATTTGGACAGAACCAGATGTTCTTTATGCATATCTTTAATTATACGACAATTAAAAAGCCTGAGCACATCTACATTGTAACACTATACAATGCAGAGCCGCCCACAGGAATAAACTGCATGGATAAAATGGTATGTGCTACAAAGCGGACTCTGAAGAGAACACACTCTGTACAGCAGTTACCTTTGCTTTGTATGTACTAATGGATTTGTGTCATGAACTGCTCTGAAACTGAGTGTCTTGAGACAGTAGATATCTTATGTTTCTTAATTTCTGCTTGTCAGGAATTCAGATGAGGCTCAGTTGGATCTTCCAGCTGAGAGGCCCTCACAAGCTTCCAATCAAGATGTCACCCAGGCTACAATCATCTCACATGTATTGCCGTTGAACCCCAATTCCTGACTGTGTGGTGGCAGGAGGACATCATCAACATGGCAGTGGGCTCGCGATAATCAAGGAAAGCCGGAGAGAAAGGCTGCAAAGTAAAGCTCACGCCTTTGTAGACAACCTCGAAATTGATATCCTATCAGCACATGACATCATATTTATAATCAGGTTACTGGGTGCAGTCTATACCAAAGGGTAGAATTTCAGAAAGACCCATGTATCAAGCAGCAGAGACCACAGGAACCACGTCAGAGCCCTGCATAAGCAGATCCTGCCACACTGCAGTAGTCTGCCTACATGACTCTAGAGAATAGGTAAAGCTTGGAAAGAATCAAACTATTGACCCTTTCTCAATAGAGGTAAGTATGCGAGGGTCACAGAGAGCTTTCTGAGGCTCTATGCTTTAATCTTGTTTGAGTAGTGAGGTAACATCAGTATAATCATGGGTAAAAACTTCACTGAAATGTACACTGAAAATCTGTGGCCTTTAGCTGCATTTCAGAGAATTGTTAATTTACTTTTTGGCACGTACATATATAAAAATAGATTTTTTTGCATGCTATTGAAGATAAGCTGGTATAAATTCAAGTTAGATTGTAATAACTTTAAGATATTAACTAAAAACCTCTGTGGTAATGAAAAATAGCCACATAAGCACCTTGAGTGTCCCTTGGCTAAACATTTGAGAGCAGAAGTGGTTAGAGTTCCCTTTTTCTTTTCTTGAGTTTGGAATATTTGCATAAGTGTGTGTGTGTGTGTGTGTGTGAAACAAATTTATGTCAGGGATAAGACCCAAGCATAAACACAAAATTCATTCATGTTTTCTATGTGTTTTATGTGTAGCCTAAAAATAACGTTATGGAGTAGTTCTTAAGACTCTGTGCATGGTGGCAAGTCCACCCAGAGGCACCATGTCTGTGCTCACGTTTTACATTCCGTAGCACTTTGGGTTTCATGTGGACGTGGTAATGATCGCACACCATTGTGACTGTAGTTAAGACCACTAAACTATATGATTTTAAGCTGTTAAAAGCAGACAGAGATAGTTCAGTGACAGACAGTCTAGCATGCGCAAAGCTCCGGATTCCACTTCCAGCACCAAATGGGGATTTAAAATGCTACATTTATATTGTGTATTTTACCATAACAAAAATATTTTAAATGTGTGTGTGTGTGTGTGTGTGTGTGTGTGTGTGTGTGTGTGTGTGTGAACATGAGCAAAAACAATCGAGGAGAGGATCTTGTAGCCACCAAACTTCATTTTTTCTATATCTGAGCATTCAGGGGACCAAAAAGATGAGCTGAGTTCTGGAAGGTTGGAAAGTGAGATGTCAGGAGCAGGCCCGTCTCATGACGCGTCGTCTTCCTGCCACAAAGCATTGTTTGTCTTCTTCACCCAGCCAGCATGTCGGCATGTCAACTCACACAACCAGGTTGAATTTCTCTCTCCAGTACCAGTACTATCTCAAGATAATGGCTATTTGAGGCAGGGGATTGCATTTGTTTAGTGTTTCAGGGACACATAAGAAAACATCCCTCCCATCTTAGCATGCTTCAGACTGGTTCCTGGTTAAAGTTAGGCTCCTTCACCTGGCTTGTAGATGATGAGTAATTAAGGTGTGAATTGTTGTGACTCTTCGGCTTCAAACTCAGGAAAGCATAGATAGTGTTTGTGTTATAATTCACGTGTTTCACTGAGATAGGAAAAAGGGTTTGTCCTCACTGAAAAAGTGCAAGTGGTACATGTGGCCACTTAATGATATTTTATAAGACAGACATGAGGATGTAACCTCTCAGGTTCAGATTACTGATTCTGAGTACCAACATTCCCACATTAGGTACTAAGATTATTCATTTTATCAATGAAGACATCTAAATGCAGAGAATGCAATAATTGGTCCAAAGGCTTATAACTGTAGGAGGCTGAACCAACATTCAAACCCTTGTTTATTTCATACAATGCTTATGGCCTTAACTGACTCCTTATATGGCTCCCACATGGATGACTTTAAGTAGAAAAGGGTTTAATGCCACTTAGTAGTTCTCTCTAGGCCAGTCATAAATGGTTCTGAGAAAAAAAAAATACACAACAGGTCTAGTAGCTCTCCTCAATAATCAGTTGAGTTACTATAGGTCCTAGGATAGACACAAATGGATTGTAAATGCATTTAATATGGCTACTAATTAAAACATACCCACAAGTACGCACACACACACACAGGCACACACACACCTGCCACAACAATGTAATAGCAGGACTCCAAACAAAAGCTGCTCAGCTGCGTCAGGCAGGTCCACAGTGCAAACCAAACAGAGCGCTGTCCGATCCGAAGGCCTCGGGGTACAATGAAGGGGCCTTGAATTCAAGCAGCAGACATTATAGAGACCGAGAGGAGCCAGGGAAAGCTCATAAAGGGACAACCACAAACAGCAAGTTCCCGGAGAGCGCCGGGTGGCCAGGGGAACTACCAAGTGGGAGGCAGAACAGCAGCTCCCAGAGATGGCCCACCGCAAACCCCACAGCATCAGAGCCGGAGAAGCAGAAAACTCATGAAGACACAGAAGGAACACGTGCAGCAGCCAAGCCCTGTGCCCTGTGGGCTGGGCCATTTGCTCTGGCTTGCCTATTGCCTTCATTTCCATCTTAAGGCTCATTGGTATTTGTCCATTTAGCAGCCAAAGTTGGATAAGAAAAGTCTGCAAAGCAACATTTTAACTGTCAAATATCTAGGACTTTTTATGGGTTTTGGTTTTTTGGTTTTGTTTTTGTTTTCTCCTAGAAAAAGGGACAAGGTCCTATGCATTATTTGTAGACCTAGCCTGGTCTTTGGGTAAACCATGATGTAAGACCAAGAATGTTTTATCTCACTGACACTCCACACATGCATACGTGTATAAAGAGGGTATAGGGCAGGCAGAGAGGACCAAGGTGGATGGAGGGAGGTGGAAGGAAGCCTGAAGGAGAGGAGAGAACTCAGGAAGAGAATGAGGGAAGCTGGGATCCAGACCGGAGCGGGCAAGAGGTGTAGGCAGTGCGGCTTAGTAGGGCTCTCAGTCAGGTGTGTGTGGATAGGGCACACCTCATGCACAGGGTGCCTGTCCCCAGTCAGGGCTGGTCCACATCACTATCAAAGAGTCTCCACTCACTCTGCTACCTCCCCACTGACGCACGTGCTTCATTTCTTCACGACTGTTGCAATTTTACCTAAGTATATTATATATAAATACCTGCATATCTATTTAAATGCATGTATAAATGCATGTATATATGCACACACTCATACACACACATTCATACACACTCACATATACTCACAACACACATAAACTCACTAATACACTCCACATACACTGACACTCATACACACACTGATACACACGCATGCACGCTCACACACATTAAGACACAGAAAGAGAGAGGGAGGGAGGGAGAGAGCTAAAAGCTGCTTAAGAGAACAGTTCACATCTTCTCCCTCTATGCCTCAGCTCTGCCACTTTTTTGTGCAACTCCAGGAAGGTAACTTAACCTCCATCATCCAGCAGTCTGTGGAGATTTCCAGAGTATCAAATGGGAAATATAAAGTACAGGAGATGTCTCATTAAAAATTATTTGTTTTCATTTAATCCATACTGAGCAGGGTCAGACTCCAGGGTCCAAACCCCAGAGAAGATGACCTTCTCCTCCTTCTCCTCCTCCTTCTCCTCATCCTCCTCTTCCTCCTTCTCCTCCTCCTCCTCCTCCTCCTCTTTCTCTCTCTCCTCCTCCTCCTTCTGCTCTTTCTCTTCTTCCTCCTTTCTCCTTCTCCTCCTCCTGCTCCTCTTCCTCCTTCTCCTTCTCTTTCTCCTCCTGTACCTCCTCCTCCTTCTGCTCTTTCTCCTCCTCTTCTTCCTCCTCCCCCTCCCCCTCCTCTTTCTTCTTCTCCTCCTCCTCCTTTTCCTCCTCCTCCTGTGCCGGCATCCCCTGGTTAAGCTCTGCATTCAAGGATCTTAACAGAAAACTCCTATATTTTGGTTATTTTATGGTCCTTTCACCCACCCCAGCAGTTTCAATCCTCTCCTCTCTTCCCTTCCCCTCCACTCCTCCCATGGTGCCTGATGCTATGATGCCACAATCCAGTCTCTGTGAGTTGGAGCACTGTTTCCATGGTGATGAGCAGTGATGTCATAAAGGAGGGATTGTTGCAGTGCTGACTGAAATCTGGCACCAGAGGGACCTGCCTCCTCACACAAGAGGAGAGGGAGACGATGCGTGTGGGCACATTTAGAAAATGGGAAACCAAATCACTCAGTGGATGGCAAGGAAGGATCGGAAGGACAGCAAGGCCAAGTACCTTCCAATGGACATTTGCAGCCCAATTTGGAAAACAGATTTAATGGACATCAGCAAGACAAAAATCACTTTTTATCCAAAGAAACTGAAGCAAAAAGCAAGGAGGCACAGCATGAAGAGATGGCACCTTCTGGTTTAGAAAGATCCAAGATGACAGTAGCCTCATCCACCAAAGGGCCAAGTAGCAAATATCTACTGAATAAAAAAGTCAAGGACTCTCCCTTACCATAAGCTTAGACTTCTGTGTGTCTGCTTGTTAAAACACACACACACACACACACACACACACACACGCACGCACGCACATGATCATAGAGATTTGAGGCCCACCATGCATTTTAAAGTAACAAATCTTAACAGGAAAAAAAATAGCAACTGTCTATGGCCATACTACTAAGAATGTACCCAGCCTCAGCTGATCCAGAAGCTAAGCAGTGTTGGGCATGGTTAACACGTGGATGGAAGAATGTAAGTAAAGCCAGACATTTTACTTTGACAGGGCTTCATCAAGGTAACCATTGTCTCTGGTTTGTTCTTTTGCTGTCATTTGATATTTTAAAATGATTGATGGCTATGCTATAAGTACCAAGGAATAGACTTTCCATAAAGGGTTTTGTTTGATCTCATAGGGAGGGTCTGGGAGCTGGAGCTGCAGACAGTGGCCATGGTGCTTTTTCCATGTATCAGCAGCTGGTTTTCTGGAAATTTTTCTCTTCCAGAAAGTTCCAGTCCACAGCAACTGCCAGGTCCACCCACGGTGAATGTGTACCTGCACAGCCTTCATCATTATTGATGAACTAACTTCAAAAGGAAGTCACTTTCATCCAGGACACCTCATTTGTTCTTCAGTGCCCACATATGCCAGAGATGGGATAACTGCTCTCTTATTATACTAGAGAGCAGGAGGCGGGGTTTTTAGATGTCAGTATGATCTTACCAAACCATTTAGCATGTTTCACACACACACACACACACACACACACACACCAAACAAAAAAACCCTAGGTGGCTGGGGCCTACATCCCCAAGCCACTCTCCAGCCCTCAAGAATATCACAATCTCTGTTACCATGTTGACCAGGAATGTGCCCTACCACTCTCTCCCCTCCATAGCTCCTTCACCATGACACTAAGGGACCCAGAGGACTGGGTACTTCCTTGATGCTCTATCTTCACAACAGTGGGATCTCTGAGAGCAAGCTACCGTTCCTACATTAGAGTCTAGGCCCACGTGCATGCCCCTAGCAAAATACACAGAGCAAGGTGAAAGGGAAGCTAAACAACAAGAGCCCTAAATTCAACAAATCAACTCTGCCAACTTGTTATTTGAAAACAAAGTTAGTTACATGCTCATGTGCACAACTTTGTGTGTGTGTGTGTGTGTGTGTACTTGCCTGCACAGGCTAGAAGCCAACCTCTAGCATCATTCCTCAGAAGCAATCCGCCAAGCTTTTCAAGACATGGAGTCTCATTAGAATCTGAGGCTCACTGATTAGAGCTTGTTGGCCAGTACACCCCAAAGATCTTCCTGTCTCTGCGTCCCCCAAGCTTGGATGACAAGCATGTGCCATCAAGCCTGCCTTTACACATCAGAGCTATGGACTGAACTCAGGTCATGTGGTTTACACATCATATTATGGACTAAGCCATGTCCCCACCCCAAAGAAAGCCGAATTTAAAAAATAATTTTGAGTGAACTGAGTGACCAAGTAAAATAGAGAAGGATCCTACCATGAGCACCAAAAGGTGCGATATGCTAAATTGAGACCCAAGGACCTTGCAGATTTTACTTCCTCATCTGCAGAGGGATTCAGGAAAGCTTGGGCTATGCCTGAGTTACCAATTCCCTGAAGCATCCGGCAGCACTTCCCTTCCTTGAACTGCAGGGCACTATGCTTCAGGAAAGAGCCTCCAACGGACTGTGTTGCCCTCCTGGGTGGATAATGCCCCCTTTCTGCCTCACCTTACCCCCGCCCCCGCCCACACACACACATCCCTCAGGCTGACTGGACACAGTTCTCTCCAGGTTGGGATGTGGTCAAAGATAAAGGGACTCTCACCAACTGGTTGCTAATGGCCAGTCACCCCAAAGCCACCTGCCACTTTTCTGCCTACACTGAGCCCACCTTGGCCTCGGGCCTGAAAAGGCCTTCTCTAGTGTTGCCTCAGCAGAGCTCAATTTATTGTTTTGCAAATGTATCTCTGAGTATCAGCAAACTCTATCACTCTCCTTGTCTGTGACAAATGCCTGGCATGAAAAATCACCTTCAGACATGTGTTCAGACACACAGCAAACACATTCAAAGCGGCCTGGGGAAGGTGAGAAGGTTGGGGAATGGTGGACATGTTCTTAGTTACTGAAGATCAGAAAAAAAAAGGGAGAGGAAGCAGGAAGAAGGGGGGTAGCCCAGGATAAAGGGAAAAGGTGCTGGATCATTCAGCAGTGGCATGTGTGTGTGCTGAAAGTCTATCCTGGTTGCTCAGCAACCAAGAAAAAGCATTTCAGAGAGCAAGGGGCTAATTGGACAAATGAATTAATTAGACATTTCCGGAGTCGATGTAAATGACAACAGGCTTGGGTGGCCACTGTTTTTCCTAGACGTTTCTGTGTCTCCCCTTCCCTACCTGAGCATTGGTGTGGCAAATATGGGGTAGAGAGGAAAGCCATGCGCATATGTCCAGGGAGATACTTGGAGGGGCAGGAGATGGGTAAACCTCGTGGCCTGGAGAAGTTGAACTAAATGACCTTTGAGTTCTCTCTCAGCTCTTAATATTTGATCAGGTTTTTTTGCACTGCAGGGTAGGGAGGACAAGAAGGGAGTAAAGCCCCATTCCGGCAGCCTGAAGGTGACTTATTAACCCGCCTCCCCCACTGTCCTGCAGGGTTTCTCTTCGCTGTATTTAATGCCAGCCGCTTCCCACAGAAGCAGATAGGCAGAGTTGTTAGGGAGCTTGTGTGGGAAATAGATGTTTTGTTGGCGGCTGCTTTTCCCCCTTGCTCTGCTTTGCTTCCCCGGTTGGCTTCTTTTAATTACAGCAGCCCCCCCACAGCTTGCTCTAATGATTGAGAGGGCCTCTACTGTGCAGGAGAGGGAGCAGGCAAGAGCCACTGCTGGAAAACAGAACGGGCAGAGGGAGAGAATGGTGACCAGCAGTCCACGAACTGGAGAAGGAGAGGCAATGTGGGTTTCTGCTCCTGGGAGCAGTTTGTGCTGGTTCCCCATGAGAACTGCTGCACCTCTCTGGGCCTCTGTTTTCCATCCTGCAAAGCAGGGAGAGTGGGATTGCTGAGGCAGAGACCTGCCCATGAGGCTGCTCTTTATTTACATCTCTCCCTATTCAGCCTGCTGAGCTCTGTCTAGGATTTCAAAAACAAAGAGCAAATATGTCATTAGGCTATGCATGCCTCTGTGATCCTGACTCCACACTCTTTTCTGCCTCCCTTGGTTCCCACATACACTGGTCCACCTCACACTCAGCCTCTCCTCATCCTGCTACTCATCTAGAAACACCCACATCCAAGTATTTCAAGACAACAGGTAGGCCCAATGGGGAAAGAGGAGAAATTGATGTCGGCTCTGCACCTAGCTCCCAAGAGATCAGCTCGATGAGTCTGCATAAGACATGGTTCCAGGCCATACCTTGTGGTGCCCAGCCTTGTGAAGCCACCAAGCCTTGTGTGCTTCTCCTTACAGTAAGGCTCACCTCATAAGAAGAGTGAATGAGATGGTGAAGAAGGTTACACTCACTGTTACACACTCACTAGGGGCTCAATAAATGCTATCAAGTAATTTCATTCAATCACAATGGGCTAGGATGGAATAGAGCTGAATTCCTTACCTCCAACCTCTTCCAACCCCCACTCCAAGCCTCAGCCTTTAAATGATTAATGTAGAAAACACAACAACCTTACATCCTAAAAGGTTTTTTGCTTTGTTTTGTCTGCCCTGCAGCTGAACAGGGCATGAACCTTACAGTACAACTCTTTTCCTCACAGTTTCCTCATCTATAAAGTAGGAAGTGATACCTCCTAGCTCTTAAAGTTGTTGAGGTGGAAAAATGGGACAGCACAAGGCAAAATCCCAAGATTGTATGTACAGGGCTTTCAGTAAATACAAAAATCCTGACTTCCTACAATGATGGGCTATGATATGGAAGTGTAAGCCAAATAAAGCCTTTCCTTCCCAAATTGATTTTGGTCATGGTGTTTCCTCAGAGCAATAGAAGCCATAACTAGGGCAGACTGCATGGTCAAAGCATAACTGCCTATCACATCATCATGACCTTTAACAGCGATAATAACCACAAGTCTGGGAAACATGCACTCAGTTTAGAACACCTATATCTTAACCTCAGCACTCTATAAGTCCTTCCTATACACAAGTCTCATGATCCTCTTCCAGGAAGGAGGGAGAAAAAGAATGGCTAGTAAGGGGATGGGAGAAGACAGGCCACAGGGAAGAAATGCAAGCACTGGTGCCCGCTCAGAGAGTGAGAAAAGAATTCAGCTGCCTTAAGAAGGACAGAATGGTGGAAATCATCTCCCCTTGGTTAAGAGTTTTGTCTGCATGAAGGAATCAGACTTGGATTCTAAGGGAGGTGGCAGAAAAATGTATTTATCATTAATGATTAAGAATTATATTCTTAAAACGAGATGACAATTTTCATATTAGGCATGTTTAAGGCATGGAAAGAAATAAAATCAATGTGGGGAAAAGAACAAAGCAACGATCTTCCCAAATTCCCTTTTACCAAACCAAAGCAAATCCCGTGTTAGAAGCCTCTGACCAACAGAGATCAGAGTCAGCCCTGGGTAAGAGCCCTTTGCTCTCATCTTGTAGGAGCTTGTCAAAGCTCAGGTAGGAACAAGATAAGCAATAGATATCTCTGACCATTGGTGCCATCCCGTCTCTTCCTGAGAGTGGCCTGGCAGTGGAAAAAATAGACAAACAGCACAGGTACGAATTTTATATGTTCCATCTCTGAAACACCTCTCAAAGCAGTCCCAGTGTGCGCACAGATCTTCATTGATGATTAGATGATCTAACTTAAAAGGCTTCAGAAGGCTTCAAAAATTATTGAAGAAATAAGAATAGAGATAAGACAGTTCTCCCTAGGATGTTCCCTAGGCACAGTTAGGATGACAGAAGCTGTTCAGCAGAAATAGAATGAGAGCCAGGGGTTGGGGAGGATGTGAACACAGTCCCTTGTATCCATGTCTCCTTGTTTTGATACAACCTCCATGCTGAAAAGTAACCCAACTCTGAGGTATTTCAGATCTCCTCTGAATTTCCATCCCTCCCTAAATGTTAGCGCATGGTGGCCATGATCTTTTGGCTGTCAATGCATAGGAAATGGTGATCTTATCAGCTCACAGCCAGCTGGGACATACTATACGAAGCAGGACAAACTTTCAGCTGAAGTCTGAAAGTGGGAGAACAAGCAATCTGTCTTAGCAATGTCAGGGCAGCCTGAACACGAGGCGTGTCACTGTGCACATGAGTATCCTCCGCCCTAGTTTCGAGTCACCTGCTGTCATTCGAAGATGTGCTCTCCCATCCTCCTGCCATCCACACCCCTTTTGTGGGAACACTGGAGGAGACTAGGCAATTCTTTGTGTCTTCATTCATATCTTTCGTAACAGCCATTCTAAGCAGGCTGTGATTTTGAACCTTGCCTTCATGTACTAGTTGACCACTTCTCTGTCCTTTTTTAATTGTGTATATAGTATTTTGTATGTGCCTGGTATATGTACTTGTAAGCATGAGTGTGTGCACGTGTACACCTGTGGAGGCCAAAGAAGGCCACCAGGAATCATCCTCAATCACTCGCCACCTGTACTTTATGAGCCGAGTTCTCTGTATGAACCCGAAGCTCGAAGAGTCGGCTAAGCTAACTGGCCAGGAATCCACGTCCTCTGCCTCCACTCTACCCAGCACTACGGTTACAGGTACACACTGCTATACCTGGCTTTTTCTCCTGGCGGCTGAGAATCAGAACGTAGTACTCATGCTTGTAACGCCACTGCTATATACTCCAGGTGAGGGATCTCTTCAGACCCCTTGTATGTCTTCATCTGAGAGCACATTCACGTCATTCACCTATTTTAACTGGGCAAGTCAGTGGTTCCAATCATTGAACTAGGTTTCTTGCATACATGAATACGAGTGTCTGAAAAGTCCGCAATTATAGCTGCTATGGAAAAGGGCTCTTCTAGAACGAAGAATAGAACTACACATGATCTAGCTCACCTACTACTGAGCATTTATTTATCCAAAGGAAGTAAAATTAGTATTCCAAACATATGCCTATACTCCCATACTAATTATAGCACTACCCATAAAGTTAATGTAAGGAATCAACTATTGTGTCCAGATGAATGGAAAAAGAAATAGATATAGGTATATACAATGGAAAATGATTTAAAAAAAAAAAAACAGATCTGTAACAACATGGAAGGAACTGGAAGACATTGCCCTGAGTGAAATAAGATAAGCACACAAAACTCTGCCGCCTGCCATCCTTCACACATGGAAGCTAAGAACACTGGATTCCTAGAGTGAAATGGTATCTAATAAAGAGGCTGGAAAAATCAGAGGAGGAAAGATATACTAAGTTGAATAACAGCTCAAAATCCAGTTAGTAGAAAGGGTAACTTCCAGGGTTCTACAGCACGGGGGTGGGGGGGTGGGGGGTGTGACTACGGTGTACATTAATATCTCAAACCCACTGGAAAGGAGACTTTCAAAGTTTCCCCGCACGAATAAATGCTACATACGTGAGGAGATAGAAATGGCCATCAGCCTAACCTAATCATCACCCTAGAGTCCTGAGTTACCTCACTGCACCCCACAAGTAAAGACACTTGTTGTCAACTGAAAAGTATTTCTAAAATGGAGTCAAAACTGCCAGTGTCTGAGATTAGAGACAAAGAGAAGGTTGTGGATAAATCTTGACTGGTTCCTCTGACAAGTCCTGGAATGTTCCCTACAATATTAATTTCTCCGCAGGTGTCTCTCCCCTTCCAACACCAGAGAACTACAAGACAGCAGTACAGCTTTCTTCCATGTTAAAATACAGAGTTCTACAAAAGGAAAGTGCCTCCCTGGAGGCAGACCTACTGGCAGGGTGGCGAGGCTAATCTTTGGGACCTCTTTATCTAATAATGATCACTTGTACCTATCTCCTACCAATGGGGAGGGCACCTTGCCAAGCACTTTAAGCTTGCCATTTAGATGGTCAGAATAATGATAGAAATAGAGAGTATGACCTTGATGCTGTAAGGGAGATAATGGAGTCTCATAACAGTACCTTGTTTGAAAGCACATGTGTGGCCTGCTGGTCATGGGTAAATCTAAGACTCCAAGTAAGACCTCTCTGGCCCAAGTGCTCCCAGCTAAGGAAGCCTGTCTGTTTTGCCACTGTTAGCGTGTATTCAGAAAGCACTAGGCTGGGAGGAGGGACACCGCACAGAACTGTGTATGCATCCACCACCTGGAGGATGTGGGAACCCCACAATTTCATGCCAGAAAAGAAGGTGTTCTTTCTAGTTCTAGAACCTTGTCTACAAATAATTTATACTTTAAAGGAATCAGAGAATCCAACCCTTTACCCAAAGTAATTATTCCAATGATGTGTTTCTCACTTTAAAAACAAGCCCCAAACCCTTCCTAGGCTCCCTCAAAATCCCACCACAAACATTAGTAACTCTATAATTTAGATGGCATTCACCTAAATATGTCCGTGCACTTATGGTTTGTAATGCCCTTTCCAATATGTGATGTCTTGTTGATCCTTGCCGTAACACAAACAGGAAGGCCCGCATCTCAGATGTTGGTAAATTTGCAGCAGCATTGGGTCTCTAGCTGTGGAAAGTAATAGGAATGACCTTCAATTTCAGTTTCACTACAACCAGAAACACTGCTCCTCAGTGTCCCTTTGAACACAGATCCAGGTGGAGCTCAGCTCACTCAAGTAACAACTGTAAGCTATCTGTATGTCAACACCATCATTCACAATGGTATCACTTGAACATATATCAGATTCCATAAAACAATGACTCACGTAATAAACACTAGGATTGTTCCAACATGGACACAAAATAACTGCATCTGCAGACCAGCTATGCCTAGAGATATATACTACCACACACACACACACACACACACACACACACACACACACACACACACATTTCTGTGCACACATAGACTCTCCACTATTCCCTGTCCTCAGTTCCTGAAAATAGACGCAAGGATGAGCCCTTTCTTGCCAGGCATGCCTCCTTCAGCATCTGGCAATCTGCCACTGTGCTCTGGCTTCTTGGCTGAGAGGAGCCATTGGGAGCAGAGCTTTCCTCTGCTGCCTACCTACTTTCACATTGTAACAGTGACATTTCATGCGATATAATCAACTCTGCCCCAAACGCCATTTTCTAAAAATTCATAAGTGTTCAAGAAAGGAAAGGAAACACCAAACAAAATCAGAAGAGAAAAGGCACTCTTGAAATAAATTCAAGTGAGAAGCTCATGTTCCTGCAGGCATAGTAGATATTAATAATTCAACAAAATATTACAGTAATTACTACACTCTGTAAAATCACAACAGTGCACTTTAGCACAACTCCTACCAATCTCCCTGAAACTGCCATTAATAAATAAAACAGTCCTCTATATTAAATTTGTTGTTTAAAAGCTAAATATTTTATCAGAACTAATATGTTTTAAATACAGTCTAAGCCAAGGAAATCCCCTGACCCTATATTTCTCCCCACTTTTAAGTGAAATTCCATCTACCCAGTTAGGGCAAAAATTAACTTGAACTCTTCAAGAAAACACTGAATGGTGGGCCTTGAGGGCCCCTGTGGAGAGGCCTGGGCACCACTCAGCTGGAATGCACAGCTGGTATCCGATTAGGCTGCTGGGAAACACTGAGAAGGGAAAGGAGGTCAAAATTTAATTATTTTAGACCATGGATCTGAACTTGCTCATTTAGCTTCAGAAAGAGAAGTCGTGAATCATAAAAAATAAATGGCAAAACCTCAAAAAGATCTATCTAAGGCTATCTCTAAGTGTGTGTGCAAGAAGATAAAAACTGAAGTACAAGTAAGCCACACCTCACCCAAGAGCTGGGTTTCCACAAATGTGTTGCACCCTATTAAAGTTCTGACCTTTTTACCTGCTGTATCAGTCAGTGTGTGCTGAAAAAGAAAACCAGAAAGAAACAACCACGCTCTCAACCATTTATTCTTACACATATGCAAGGGACATGGGCATGAAATGATTGCAGCTGGGCTCAGTTCAGGGGGTGTGCCACTCGATGTTGTACAAAGCCAGGCTGAGCCCAACTGAGCTGGGATGGGCTGGCAATGTCTACGTTCTGCTCGTCTCTTTTCCTCTTCAAGACCAGAACAACCCTGACATGTTTTTCTCATGCCACTGCTGAGTTATAGGACAGATAATGCAAATGCATGTGCCTCTTGACAGCTAAACTTTGAATGGCCATGGTATCCATGTCACCTCCTCCAACCAAGACACAGAGCCAGGAGGTGTGAGAAAGGAGGATGTGCTGGGATATGGAAGAGTGTATGTACTCAATGTATATTACATACTTGTGTGAAAATATTCTCATGAACCCCGGTACTATGTAGAATGATTATACACTAATAAATCTTGAATAATAATAAAATTAGTTAGGGAAGAAACGCCTACTTACAGAAAGGCAGACTGCAAAAGCCCAGAACAAAAAGAACTACAGGAAGGAGTAAAGAGCTGCAACCACATGATCAACTACATGTGCAAAATATTCCTCAAGTAGGTTTCTTCCTGCCCACCCTACTGCCACCACCCAACAGTATGTTTTCCCACCTCCATCCTTTTGATCCTCTAACTCATATGGTATCCAGTGTGATTCTTTAAAGGTAAATTAAGTACACTATCTGTCTTACTCAGGGATTGCTATGTATGAAGGGACACCATGACCACAGCAACACTTATAAAGAAAAACATTTCATTGGGGCTGGCTTACAGTTTCAGAGGTTTAGTTTGTCATCATCATGGCAGCAAGCAGACATGGTGCTGGAGAAGGAGCAGAGAGCCCTATATCCAGATCGGCTGGCAGCAGGAAGGGAACACACTGAGACACCAAAGGTTACCTCCAAGGACACACCTCCTCCAAAAAGGCCACACCTTCTACAACAAGGACATAACTCCTACAAGAAGGCCACACCTCCTACAATAAGGCCCACCTACTCCAACAAAGCCACACCTCCTAATAGTGTTATTCCCTGGTTACCAAGCATTCAAACACATGTGTCTATGGGGGCCAGACCTATTCAAGCCACAACACCATCCTCCTAAACATCCCCCAAGTCTACTGTGAGGCCAAAAACTGACCTTTCTGACCTCTTCAGATACTGTGCTCCCTGCTACAGAGTCCACATGCTCAACATTCCACCCCCTTCCCTTCAACTCACTGGTGTCCATCTTTGATTTCTCAGCCAATCATCTGCTTCCCTTCAACACTGCCTAACTTCAGCATTCCCTGTGCAGTTTCAACATGTCACATACCTCTCCTAGAAGCAATGCTAAGAGCCCAGCAACGTTAGCTCTGACACCGCACAAGCATGTGGTAAGCAATGAGCAATGCTGACGTTTTTAATGTTTAAAGCAAAACCTACGCCTGCTTTTCTGGATGTGTTTTACATCAGTGTACTTGGAGAGGAAGAGCCAATGGTGTTCTGTGTGGGGTTCAGTCCCTCCACACCACAGCACGGACTGTGTCTGGATCTACTATTAACACATCCGGTTTGATTAAAGAAGTACACATCCCCCATCTGAACACCACCACAGGATTCTCACACCAGGTGCCTCTTTTTCTCGCCCTCATTGGTCCCTGGGTGGGAAGGGGGACACATATACCCAAAACTAGAAGATGATACAAAAACACCAACCAAAGTACTTCACGGATACAGGGCACATTGTTTCTGTACCCTAGAGTTTTATGTCCAGATGAATCATCAAGCCGAGATGAGAAAAAAATAAATTTACATACTATCTAGATGGTTTAAATGCATCTCCTAATACAGAATGACCATATGATTTATCCTCCAAGCCAAGATATTCTGAGAACCAAAAGAACACTATTAATACTACATCAGTACAAATATGAACAAGGACACACACACACACTGAGAGACACTACTGTATCACACAGAAATGAAAGACAGTCAACAACAAAGAATGAAATCTCAGAAGCAGAACTCAGATCCAAGAGTAAAAGAAATGAAAATCTCAATATAGGAAGAAAACATGAACCCAGACAGAAAGGAATCAGTACACTTAGAACAGCCAACTAAAATGTGTTAGTGCAAAAGCGGGTGTTTCTTCTGTCTATATGAAAAGCAGATCAAATAGAAACACAACAGAACAAAATGCCCTACAAGAAGGTTTAGAGGAACGCTGTCCAGGGTTTCAAGTCTACAACCCTAGCTATCCAAGATACAGAGGCAGCAGGACCTCAAATAAGGTTAGATATAGCCTGTCCAATGACACTGGTTTACTAATAAATGATGACTTTTTTTTTCAATCAAGCTACTAGATCTTGTTGAAATAATAAAAACAATCACACTATTCTTAATATTTCATTTTTACTTTTAATTCACTCTAATCTTGATTATATCACTATATTTCCTCAATCTTATCAAACTAGTATATTACTGCCTCATACTGTTCCATGTAATAATATCTGTCCCATATGTGCTTCCCACACATGAAACCATAGGTTTGATATTGTCAGTGTCTACTATGTGGGGTTTCTGTATATGCTGTATTCATGGCACAAGGTCAGTGCTCCCCAAATAATCCCAAATAAGCAGAGCAATCAATACAGATCAAGTTTTGGAACAAATGTTTTTTTTTTATATAAACACCAAATTATAGTCCATCTGGAAATTTTATTATATCAGATGTAACTAGAAATAAAGTGTGCATCATGTTTGGAATAAGAATCTTTGTGTCTCCATACCAGAGTGTTTGAGTTGTGTGTTTTATTTGTATTGGAGAAGGAAGAAGAAGAGAGGGGTTATGCATAGCCTCAAACCTGTAGGTTAGGGACTTTCCTTTTTCTGAGCTTCATTCAAAATGCTTCCATGTGCAGCATTTCCTGATTTGACTGAGTCATAAAGGGAACACACAGGATTTCCCCTATTTCACCAATACATAAATGATGGACATTTACTTTGTCACGGCATGGAACCTCACTAGTTTATACAACTTTGTTCATTTTACAGATGGGGGGGTGCAGATTCAAGACACATCAAATATTTTTATTAGAATTTCACTAAAGCAAACAAATTATTAAATGAAATAGTGAAAGAATAAATAGAAATACATCAGCTTAAGGTAAAATGAATCTTTCCATGCTTGAGAAAAGAATTTTCTAATTTTAAAATCATAGCACCTTCTCCTTACTGATAATGTAGCTAATTTTAAAAAGAAAAACTCACAAGTCTTATTCATAAACTTAAGATCCTACACATAAGGGTCCCCAGTTCCATGGACCTGAGAAGCAGATGACTTCCTGACAAAAGTTCATATGAATAAGGATCTCAAACAGAGAGTCCCAATCCCAAAGCAATATTCTCACCAACATATCATGATGCTCTTCAGTGATGTTATCTTAAGCAGAAAGAAAGAACTGTGAGCCCAGTGGCTCGTTCCAATTATAACAAAGCCTAAGAAAAGAGGAATCTCATCTTAGGTCGATCATAACCTGCCAGCAGCTAAAAGTCCAAATGTCAGGGAGTTCAGGCATTGTGAAGACCAAGCACATACCCTGAGTATGAGAAGCTCCTTACCTCAGAGAAATGGCACTAAGAAATAACTTGGAGGTGTGGGTCCCCTCCTAGGAGCTGTTGGGACCCTTTCTCCTGGCAGGTGCCAAATAAAAGAAGGACCATCTAACTATCTCATCTCCCTCTGCATCCCTAAAGCAGGGCCTAAAGCATGATTTTTAAGATAATTTATGAATTCTTTGAAAATTTTCAAAATTCTTTGAAAATACAATGGCTTTTGAACATATTCACTGCCCTCATGTCCTCCCCACTGTCCAGACCACCCTCTCCAACCTCCCATCCCTTTCCCATCCAACTTTGTAATACTTTTTTTCCTTCTTTCTCCATTGATTCCAATTCATGTTTCCCACCTGTTCTTGGGGCTGGGGAATGTTGTGGTGTGTGATCAGCCTAACAGAAACCACTTCATTAAGACAAAAGAAAATGAAGGAAGAAAAACAGGGAAGCAGGGAGAGAAGGAGGGAGGAAGAAAGAGAATCCTGACTCTCCATTTTCCAACAACAACCCAACCTCAGCTTGTAGTGGGATGACATACCACCTTCTCACCTGCTATGCTGTAATCTGTGTCTTGTTGGAGCTTGTGAAAGTGTGTACATGACGTCACAATCACTGTGAGATCATTTATGGCTGTGTCTTGTTACATATGGAAAACAGAGACTGAAGTTTTCAACATCTTTAGCACCTTCTGGAACCTGAGCAGTCATCATAGGAATGAAGTTTGTAGTTGAGTACCAACTTGAGATCTCTGTATTCTATGATTTAAGTATACAGTGTCTTCACCGACAGGATCTTAATGTCAAATTTTAGAGCAGTATTGGCAATAGCCTGTAACTCTTGGGGTCTATGTTACCCTCATTGGGCAACAACACAAAAAAGTAACCCTGGTTCTGTGGGTTGTATTTGCTAGCACGGGGCATCTAGACATTCCAAAACAGGATTCTTAAAGTTTGAGAAAAGTCCCTGACTTGATATGATAGATTACTTTATGACCCAACTTAACTAGGCTACAGGGGTGCTCAAATATTTGATTGATAATTTTTCTGTCAGTGTCTGTGAGAGTGTTTCTAGGTAGTGTAAACATTTTAATCTGTAGCCCATGGCAGCTCAGTGTCCAAGTGGGTTCCCTAGTAATGGGAACAGGGACTGTCTCTGACATGAACTGATTGGCCTGCTCTTTGATCACCTGCCCTGAGGGGGGAGCAGCCTTGCCAGGCCGAAGAGGAAGACATTGTAGCCAGTCCTGATGAGACCTGATAGACTAGGGTCAGAGGGGAGGGGAGGAGGACCTCCCCTATCAGTGGACTACAGGAAAGGAATGTGAGGAGATGAGGGAGAAAGGGTAAGATTGGGAGGGGAGTAGGGAGGGAGCTACAGCTGGGATACAAAATGAATAAATATAATGTATAAAAATAATTTTAAAAAATCACAAAAAAACCATTTTAATCAATCAATAGAATATAGCAGATGGTCTTTCTTCTCATCCACTGAAGGTCCAGATATAATAAAAGACAGGAGAATAAAGAATTCTTTTCTCTCTGCCTCACTGGTGATCTGGAACACCAGTCTTCTCCTGCCTCCAGGCTTGGTTGTAGTCAAGAATTTACACTGTTTTCTATCCTGCTACTCAGTCTTTGGACTCATAATAGAGCTAAAATAGAATATCTGTTGCCCTGGGTCTTCAGCTTTGAAGTCTTGGCCACCAAAATTGCCTAAGTCAAATCCCTATAGTGAGTCTATCCCTATATAACATTAGTTCTGATTATGCAGAAAAGCCACATTAATAACTTAAAAGTAACTTAAGATTTCTCCAGAAATGAGGATTTATAATTTAAATAGTTCATTTGGGAGATAATCTCCAGATGGTATGATGGGGAAGTCAGGGAGTAAAATAGGGATGGAAGGGAGACAGAAAGCAAGCAAGTTACCATGGCAAGAAACTGGGCCTTAATACAGCGGGGATGCTGGGAGACTGTCAAAAACAGTCTCAGAGGTGTCCTAGCCCAAAGAACCTTTCCACCTGTGTCCACCAGTGACTGAGGAATGGCTTCTCCCCACCCCTTGACATACATAAATTCCCTAGGCAGTGCTCAATATGACAAAAGCAAAGCTCCAGTGGCCACAGAAAGCTGCTGGGTCCTAATGGCTCCTGTTGGGCAAACAGCCTGTTACTCATATTTGGAATTAGGCTAGAATGCCAATAAATGAAAAGTGTTCAAAAATGGATAGGATTCTACGAGATCTAACACCAAAGATAACATTCAACCTACCCATTTCTCATCCTAGTGGATATAAACTAACATTCTTGACTTATAATGTAGTCTTCTGTGCTAGATACTATGTGCATAACTTCTGAGATCCCCAACAGCCTTGCAAGTTAAGTACGATCTTAATTTTGCAGCCAGTGACTCTAAGACATGGAGACTTGTTCAAGGTCACTGTCACTTAAAGGCCGCTCATTAAAAATTATGTATCAACTTAACTGGGCCACTGTGTGCTCAGACATTTAATTGACCATTATTTGGGATGATATTTAGGAATTTTGAGACAGCAAAAGTTTATCTGTATGCACGAATAGCACTGAAAACACAGCACACCAGATGAGGACGGCTCTTCTATGGATCCCTGTTCTTCCACTATCACACAGAAAACATGCTTATCTGTATCCCTAATTTCATTGCTTCGACAACATACAAGCCTCCCCCAACCCAACATGACCACATCCTAACATGGCATTCCCTTCTAGCCCAGTTCCGGAAGAAGAAGGAGGAGGAGGAGGAGGAGGAGGAGGAGGAGGAGGAGGAGGAGGAGAAAGAAAGAAAGAAAGAAGAAAGAAGGAGGAGGAGGAGGAAGAAGAATAAAAGAAGTTCCATTCATAGTCATTGTTCTCCATTTCCTATTAAAAGGAACGTCTTAAAAGACAAGGCTCCCATGAACACAGCCCACAGAATCAAGTAAGCAGAACTCACAGGGGCTCACAGAGCTTGTATGGGTTTGAGCTAGATCCTCTACATATGTTGTGTAGCTTGGTGTTCTTGTAGGATTCCTAAAAGTGGGAATGGGTGCTGCCTTTGACTCATTATTTGCCTGCTTTTCCTCCTACTGGATTGCCTTGTTCAGTCTTGATATGAGGCTATGGGCCTAGTCTTTTAGAAGCTTGTTAGGCTGTGCTCAGCTGATAGCCCCGGGAGGCCTGAAGGGAAAAGAGGTGGAGAGGAGAAACTAGGAGAAGAGGAGGGAGGGCAGAAACGGTGGTCAGGATGTAATATGAGAGGTAGGTAGATAGATAGATAGATAGATAGATAGATAGATAGATAGATAGATAGATAAGAGCCTCATTTCCCATGCATCAGTTAATATTTAACCTGATCCTCACAATCTCAATGAGAACCCACCTACTTATGCATAAAACCGACATAAGGGGTCTCAGGAGGACCAGTCGGATAAATAGTGCCTGAGAAGCAAAACTAAACTGCAGAGATATTCCAGGAATACAGACTGGAGACCTGGAGGTAGCTAGAGCAGGCCGGACCCTTCTGCATCCCCAAGAAATTACCTTTTCGACTAGGAAGTGTTAAGAATCTGTTCCTGCTCCATTCAATCCAATAAGCTTCTATTGACTGACCACCAGACAGAAAAGAATGAGGAGGCATTGAAAAGGAAAACGCAGTAGAGACGGAAGAAACAAGCTGAGCATCATCTTCAGGTGAATACACTAGGAGAGTCTTAGTTCATCTTCTCACAGTGGTTCACAACCTTCCTGATGCTATGACCCTTTAATACGGTTCCTAATATTAGGTGACCCCCCACACACACCCTAAAACTATTTCCTCACTACTTCATAACTGTAACTTTGTTATCATAATGTAAATATCTGATGTGCAGGTTATCTTGCTATGCAAGCCCAAAATGAGTGTCAACCCCCAGGTTGAGAACCATTTAAAACAGTTCGAACATCTGATTTCAACATTTCTGCAGGAAGAGGCAAGACAATCAGCCCTCAGTATTAAACTGCCCTGCTGCCAATCAATTATTCATTCTGGGTGTGAAACCTCTCAGGCAATGCACTTACAGACTACCTCTCCTTCTTCTTGAAACATTGCTCTCTTTGGAACAATTCATGGCACAACACTTCTTCATTACTTCATCTTATTTATTTCCATGTCTTTCCCAGGGCAACACTCCCCCTAGTGTCTGTAGAAGGCTCTCAGGTACCATCCTTGGTGCACTAGATGAAGGCAAAAAAGGAATGCAAGCCAGTCACTGAATGGGTGAAGATTAGTACAAATTAATTAATGGATTTAGTAAATATGACCATCCTGAAAAAAAAAAAAGAGGCTGGCTGCAGATGGATATTCCATTTCCACACCAGCTAAGAGACAGAAGAAAAAAGGAGCATTAAGGTCCATCCCCAGACTTGTGTGTGGTAGCACCTTTGACACCGAGGCCTCTGCTTACTTAGCAGCTCAGCTACCCATGTTCTCTCATTTTCTCAAAGCTACATGTGTACTTGATTGGATTTCTTCAAGAAATATCTCATGATTCCCAGTGAGGTGTAAACACTGTTACCCAAGCCAGGAGAAGTTCCTCTGGTATCTCTGGATCCCTTAACCCTCCACACAATAAAAAGCCTTGAAGAAAATATTCAGCTTATCTCCATTATTTACCATCAGGCATATGGCTGATTCTAACCAAAATCCTAAGTCTAAGTTTCAAGAAGCTGGAGCCCCTCGGCCATCCTGTTGTAGGTCTCTTTCCCTGTTCATGTCAGCACTACGTAAAAATCAGACATCATGGAGACTCGTGTGAGAACATGACGTGGATGAAACGAGCACCTTGCTGATGCCTGTGCCTCACAGAGGCTCTATCATCAGCTCCTTGGCAAGCTGTGGGCGAGCAGCTCCTCTCTCTGCTTCAACATTCCACTAAAAAACCTCGAGAAGGCTTGCTTCCGGACACAAAAGCCGTACCTAAGCCAACTGGAAAACATCTCAGCCCTTGCTACACATGGGTCAGAAGCCTCTTTGAAGCACGCTGCCATGTATAATCTCATTTAAAAATCCTTTTAACTGACTAAGTGAGAGGGTCCCTTTGTACAGGCAGAGAGAAGGTAACAATTTCCCAGTGCCACACAGCTATTCAGAAATAGAAGACTGAGCCTAAGCAGCTGGCGCTCAAATCCACTTTTCACATTCTCCGTCTATCCATTCTCAATGAGTCCAGAAGAGGTATGCATTCAGGATTTAATCCCACCACAAGAATTAGTTCACACAGAGGATAGACCATATGTCATACCATTTACCCATGCAAAATAATCCCACACTCTACATCATGTGGAAGTCCTAATTATCCTGTATAGCTTCAACTCCCGCTTTTCCCCTTCAGCTACATTTTCTTCAGCATTTGTGAAGACACAGATTCCTGCTTAGAAATGGACACAGTTTTATTGACCAATATCCCAGAAAGGCTGACCTATTGACACTGCAAAGCCCCCTCATCTCAGCCAAGAGGGAAGCATTTCCTCTACTGCTCAGCATGGACCCGATAACAAAAATCTACATGTGTAGCCCTGAAGTTTTGAGGCTCCATTACTTTGTCCACATTTGCCACAGCACATTTATTAGTGTTCTATAAAGAACAGCAGTTCCATAAATAATTAAACTCAAACAATCAAAACAAACAAGCAACTATGTTTGATTGACTCACTAATTCAAATCGCCAGGTGATTTACCAAGGCTCCCGTCAGCCATTATTGGTAAGATACAGCTCTCTCAACATTAAGGAGCTCATTACTTATGGTCCCCAGCAACTGTAGTACCCACAGAGTCAGTATGAGAATTTTGCAACGTGAATGTGAAGTGTTTACCACAGGCTTGTGTGCTTGAACACTTTTTCTACAGCAAACAAAACTGTTATGGGAGGTTGTGGGACCCTCGAGGTTGGAAGAATGGCTTTCAGAGGAGGCTCACTGGGGGTGAATCTTTGAGGGTAAGAACCTGCAACCGGCTCTGTGCTTCCTTCTTTGATCTCCATGATGTGACCATCCATGTCATGCTCCTCCTGATAATGGACTTAGCCTTCCCTGGCCAGCCTGACTTCACCACCACCCTTCTCTACCATGACGGGAATGTATCCTCTGAACCTCTGGGTATTTAATTACAGTGATGTGAAAAGCAACACAGGATGAAGGAATCTAGTCTAGTCTTGCATGCAGCCATTCTAGGCCTCTGTGAACTCTACCGATTAAATGGGTAAAACTATAACTTACTCAGGTAAAAGTCCATGAACACTTCCGGAAGGAAAATGCTTTGTTAACCCAAAGGAGTAAGGAGAAAATGAATAAGAAATGGGGCAGTCTATTCTGAGAGAACAGTCGGGGCTCCAGCTGCAGGGTGTGATGTTGCTGGCTAAGCCTTGTGCTTCATCCCCGGGATGAGTGACTTGATGAAGACGGTTCCCAAGAGCACTTCCAACCATGGCATCCTGTAGGTGTAAAGATGCCTGTAGTATCTCCCACAGTGCTGCTCTCTCCTCCAAGCTCATAGCCTCAAACAATAGATCGACAATTAGCCACACATCTCCCCATGGCATCTGTCTTGTTGTCCTGTGTTATTTAACTTTACAGAAGAGCAGCCTCCCATCCAAGGCATACAAAAGGGACCTCGAGGCGAATGCTGTCGAGTCTTTGTTTTTCACCTCTCCATCACATCCTATCAAGCCCCAGTAGCCAGAGCATAGATGTCAAACGTTCAGCAAATGGCTGAACAGCCTGTGTGAGTAGATATCTAATCTTTGAAGCACATGAGAAGTCAGTATCATTGATTCTTTATTTCTAGCTTCCGTCGAGTGGAGTAAGGATCTCATGGAATCTTGTGCTAAAATAAATACGTAAGGGTCTAGAGAGATGGCTTTATCAGTAAAGTGTTTGCCATACAGCACCACTTTTGAAAGTGCTAGTCAGTGAAGCCTCAAAGATCTCTCTCCCCTAAACATTAAAGGCTGTTGTCATTGCTGTTGGTTGCCCTGCAGAACCTGAAGGTAATCCCCTATTGCTGAAGACAAAATGTGCATAAGAACATGGAGAAAGCTGGGCATGGTGGCCCACACCTTTAATCCCAGCACTCAGGGAGGCAGAGGCCAACAGATCTCTGTGATCTGGAGGCCAGCCTGGTCTACAAAGCAAGTCCAGGACAGCCAAGGCTACACAGAAAAACCCTGTTTCAAAGAAACAAAACAAAACAAACAAACAAAAAGGATATGGAGAAAATAATCTGGCACTGATCCTACTGGCTAGCCTTCCTCCCTACTGGCTAGCTTTCACAGTGCCCTGCACAGTGCTAGAAGAGAAAAGCAATCATCAGTTTTACTCATCTCTGAACTCTGAGAGATAACATAAGGACCAGCCTGGCAAGACATGCCCACTGGTGCAACCGTGGCACAAATGTCGGGGGGGGGGGGTAACAAAACACTTTTTGATAGGATTTTAGCACTTCTGCACAAGATGGAACCCATTCATGACACCATCCGCAAAGCCAAGAACCTGTGTCTAGATAGCTCATGGATCCTACTATTATTCTGTGGAAATGACATAGCACAAAGCTTGAGCTCAATACCTATCATTCATATAAAAACAGACATAGTAGTATGTGCTTATAACCCCAGCACTGGAAAGGCAGACACAGAAAAACAGCAGGTTGCTGGCCAGCCAGTCTGGCAAATCAATTAGCTCTGGGTTCAGTAAAAGACCATATCTCAAAAACTAAGGTGGAGAGTGACTGAGGAAGATGCATAACATTGACCCTGACCTTCCTACACGTACAAACATGTACATGCACCTATACACACACACATATACAGAGAGAGTGAGACAGACAGGGAGAGATAGAGAGAGACTCACACATGAACATGAGCATACATCCAAAGAAATTCCCAAGTGAAATTACAAACTGAATGCTTACATTCAAGGTTATTAAGAAATGGCCTTTGCCTGTTTATCATCTGAGAGTGAAAATTATTTCCCCTTTCCCCACAGTTAGATACCATCCAGCTCTCCAGAGCAAAATGCTGCTGAGTCATGTGGCACACACAGGAACAGAACCCATAATCAGTCTAGAACATTTATTTTACTGTTCATCCCTTCCCCTCCAAATACTAAAAAATATCAGATTATAGTAACAAACCTACTAAAAAATATCAAATATGTGGTTCAGTGTAAATTCTGTAAGTCACTAGGAAAAGGGAAGTAAACGTTTCCTGGGAAGTTTGTGCAGTGGCCTGTTTTTGTGTGGGGGACTGAGTCGTGAATAGGTGCATGTAACAGAAGGGGCAGGTCTCAGGTGAAGGACGTCTTGGAGCAGAACCAATCAGAAGACTGGGACAGGGGAGCTGCAGAGGAGCTGACCTTAAGACAGTAAATTTGCAGAAGTAGACCTAGGACACTCAAAACATGCAAGCAAGAGGCCTTTAATGCCATGATGTGGGACTCTGGATGTGAATTTAAAAAGCCAAGGTCCTCACACGAGAATAGAGACATGCAAAACCAAGCCATTCCTCGTTACAGTGTCTGTCAAGTTAGGAAATCATGTCTCTGAAAATGATTTCAAATTCCTTTGTACCTGTGCTCCATGAAAGTGGAAAGCACCATTCATTCACCCACTTATCCAACCATCACTAAGTACCTAAGTGAGACAGAATGCCCTTGATGTACTACCTACCAAGAATAAGAGGTTCTATCCAGTCCCTTCTAACACACACACACACACACACACACACACACACACACCACATACACACACACACACACACACACACACACACACACACACGAGAATAATCTTGGTTACCAAAGTTTCCTTTATGCATCAGAGCCATTCTGGCCCATTCTGTATATTCTACCTCCTCTTCTAAAGGGTCTTATAAGGGAAATATCTCTCACCACCCAAAAGGCCAAAGGAAGGTAAAATTACAGGTGGGTAGATAGATAAAGCCTCAGATGACTGGCTCATGTGCACCTAGACCTGTATGAACTGCCAGCTTCCAGGAATGGACCTTGTGTCTGTGTGTTTGGCTCTGTCAAACTTCTCTGTTCTTGTCAGATGACTCTGGTCCATAGATCTCTGCTCCCAGGTTTCCCCTAGTGACAACAGAGCTATACAGCTAGAGAAAAAAATCAATAAAATAAAAGAGCTTCCTGAGCTTTCTTACCACTGGATCCACCAGCCCTCTACTCTTAAATTCAACACTACTAGAGAAGGCACTACTCAACTTTCCTTTCTTGCCAATCAAAATGCAAGTTCCAAACATGGCATTTCAGCTATCATTAAATAGGGCCTCCCGATGAAGGCATTTGCTTCTCTGCTCACCTTGGAAATCAACACAGGATCTGGAGCAAATCAGAGCCAGTAACACAGCCATCAGCAGACCCTTTGGGCAGACAAACAGTCTTGGCATACCCTTCCTCCCCCATCCCCACTCCTGGCGGGCAGTGACCAGGAGCAATTAGTGCTGTTGTGTCCCAATGTGTTTCCTAGCTATGTCTCAGCTGAGACGCCTTCCCTTGTAATATTAATTAAAAACAGATTTTTTTTGGCAAACCCCTGAAGAATGGTTTCTGAGGCGGCAGGCTCCTTTATTAAGCCTCGGAGAAAGCAAAATGCATTAAGATGTTGTGACACTGGGACGAGGAAGGCTAGGCAATCCAGCCAAAAGCTGCTTGAAAAATCTGTTTGGGAGCAACAGAAAGATGCTCTAGCAAGTGAAAAACAATGAACCTGATAAAATCTGTCACTGTTTTGCACATTAGGAGTAAATGTTTTAGAGCACTGGCTAGCTGCATTCTCTGTGAGTAGGAAATCCCAGCCCATCTTACATCTTCTAACCTGCTCCAGGTCAGGCACAGACCTGGAGTGACCTGGCATCTCCTCATCTCTCTTCCCTAAAGCTTCAGGTTGGGCACATTAAGTGAAAACTACCTGCCAAGTCATCCCAAGCAGACATACTACAGGGGCATCAGGCTGCCAAGCCACTATGCCTGAGCGGCTAAGGAAGGATACAGGATAGGAGTTCATCCAAGAAAGAAGAAGTAGAGGTAAGTGGGACTGGGCCTTCACACATCTGCACTCCCAGGGCCATTTGCCAACTCACTGGGCAAGCAAGGAAGCCTCTTCCCCCATCTGAAGGAAAAGGACAGAAAATGTTTTTCTGTTTGCCTGTAAGCCATGGGGATTGTGCCCCTCCCCCATGTTTGTGAAACACTCTCTAACCCATTAGTCACCAGGAGACAAGCAGCAATTGGAGAACATGGGCAAATCTCCTCCGGGGCAGAGGTTCCATGGCTACAAACCTCACACTAGCTAAGCCAGTGCCATCGGAGCCAGGCCCCACAACTTGATGAATAAAGGAAACTTCTTCCTGCCTTGTCTGCTAGCACCTCCTCCATCACCACCCAACCAAACCCACCCCAGTTACTATACCGAAGTAAGCATTTGCCCCAGCAATCAGAATGGGGCCAAAGGTCCTGGGTAGCATGGAGGTTTGAACGCTCTATGAACCAGCTCCTGGGGATGGCTGGCTGTGCTCTTGGCCACTTCACTGCTCCGGCACAAACACAGTAGCCCTGTCCTTATATACAAAGATCTCTTCTTGGCCCTGTGCTCCTGGAGTGCACACGCCGAGCCAGAAGGGTGGGGCTGAGGATGCCCGGCTACATATTTCTGACTGTAAACTCCACCAAAATAGAGCTCAGTTGTCAGGGACTAACACCCACCACCACCAATGAGGTCAGTATCAAGAGCTGAAGCTCACCATGGGCACCTGGGAGGAAAACAGGAAAACCCCAACTGCTAATGCTGGAGCTGCTGGGCAAAGGGCCTGCTTCATGCTTCAGAAGCCATAGGAAAAGGTGCCATTGTCTTTCCAGGCCAGAAGGGTCTGCTAAGGCCCCACAGTCTCTGGCTTGTGACATCTCCCTCCACTAGAAAGCAGTAGTAAGAAGGCCGCCTCACCTGCTCTTCTTGCTGTTGGCAAAGGAGGAAAAAAAACATACTGCTGAGGCTGCTCCCACACTCCTCCAAAGAGTTGTCCCTCCTTCCAGAGCTTCCCAGGCCTGCCACGGACACCTTTCTTCACAATGCTGCAGACAGTGTGGTCAAAAGGCAGGTGCAGCCTAGGGACTAAGTAGGCAGTCCCTCTCTGGGGACGAGCTGCCTTGTTCTTGCTGGAGCAGTGAAGCCAGCCAAACACAGCCAGCAGGCCCCGGGAGCCCTTTCATAGATGGCTCAAACATCCATGCCCCACTGCTCTGCTACCCGGGGCCTTCGGCCCTCTGGTGATTGAAGGGGCATTTCCCCAGTGGGCAGAAGCCTGACCATCCCTCACAGCCTCTGCTGCTCAAACACCCTGAAGCTGGGCAGAGAAGGCCACTCACACTTCCCTACTCTTTGTGAGAAGTATTTTCTCTCTAAAGTCCCATCTCCAGGGGCTTTGTCAATATTTTTAAATGTCTCTTAAAATTAAAGCAGAGATGAAACACTTCTGGCTGAGTGAATTTAGTGATAAAGCCACACATATTCAAGGAGGAGAAACCCAGGAACACTCCCCACAATTCCTAATTATCAAACTTAAATGAAGTCAGAATTCACAAGCTCTGTTTCCAGAGAATCATTCCTCCTTCTCCCTTCCCCTCCCCCTCCCTCTCTATCCATCCCTCCTTTCTCACCCCCTGCACACAAATACATCTCTTGGGGATCTGGAAGCAAGCCTTCAGTCACCCAGCCCTGCAAAGGTGCACCATTGCCCAGCCTCCGCCTGGTGCTCAAAACCACCCAATCCAAGGCTTAAGGTGGCGGGGGAGGGGGTGTGATCCTGGTGGAGGCAGATGAAGCCATCAGTCACCGCTGCCCGGTGAGCCTCTGGACTCTTAGCCTCCTTAAAACCCAGCAACTGGTACCCAGGCTTTGCTGCTCCAGCCCCACCCCCACTGTGTATCACTGACAACCAATAAATCTGTACTTGGTTACTGCTTGCGTGATGAGCTCTGCAGCCCCCTGCTTTCCGTGTTATTCAATACTCAGCCCTATGACCCTCACACTCTGGTAAAATAAGGCAAACATTTCCCCAGGGAAGTCTTTCCAAAGGACTGTCATAGAGAGATGAACAAAAGGGGCGGCAGTTGCCATCAAATAAGCTCTCAAAGCTGCTTGTCTGTTCTGCCCTAAGTCTGGTTCTCACGTGAACTGGAAAGCCACACCAGGAAACACACACACACACACACACACACACACACACACACACACACACACACATTTGGTTTGGCAAAGCCAGGTGAGATAGCTAGGGACTGCCAGAGGAAAGAGACTGGGAAGGTTCATGGCAGCCAGTTCTTGCTAGGTGTCGGTGAGGTAGGTAGAGCCCCTTTAAGCAGGTGCTGCCTGCAGCCTCCCCCCCCCCCCCCCCCCCCCCCCCCCCCCCCCCCCCC
>NW_026596125.1:7914954-7933205 GCF_907164565.1 Psammomys obesus | reverse complement strand
CCCCCCCCCCCCCCCCCCCCCCCCCCCCCCCCCCGGCTGCCCCAGAGTGGACCTTACTCAGCCAGCGGATGCCACATTCCTGAGCTCCAAAGCCTCTGAAGCAGGTTTAAGGAAGGTGCCACCTCTTGATGCAACAACATCCTGGGGGCCCAGACTCCAAGGAAAAAGGGGTTTTCTGTGCTCAGAAAGAGCAGGGGCTCAACTCTAATCCCGGAGTCCCAGAGCCATTTGTTGGGCAGAACGCAGGGCCAAAGTGAGTTTTTGCTACCCCACTCATGAGTGCAGCGCAAGCACCAGAATGAAGGGTGCGGGGATTTGCTTCACGCCTTCAACTTTTTCCTGCCTGCCCCACTAGGAAAGCCTTCCAGCTTGGAAGATGCGGACAGTTCACACTAGCATGTTAAGTGCCTAGCCAAGACCCCAAAATGAACAGGTGTACCCGTGTCCCTGTGGCCTCAATCTCCCTATCTCCCCGGCTCGCTTCGCGTGACCCGGGGGGACACGGTAAAGGGGAGTCCCACTCTGTCTAGAGATTTCTCCACATCAGCCCGTGTTTGCACCCACGAATTCAAGTACTCTCTCCCCTGGAAAGAAAAAGTGACTCTCCAAGCTGCCTGCGGGAGAGAGCGACCACAAAGCCCTTGCCCAGGCAGCTTTAAGCCACACTTTCCTCTTGGCCCTCCAGACAACCTGTCCTAGGGGCTTCCGTAAACAGATGCTCAGGCCATCTTACAACAAAACTCTGCTAACCTGTTGGGGGCGTGAAGGGAGCAGGACAAGCCCTCTCTAAAAGTCTAGGCTCTCTGGTTCTCCACCTGGACCCCAAGCAACTATCTGCTCCTTACCCCCACCCTCACCCCCACCCCATTCCCCTTAGCTGTCAGGAGACTAGAGATCTGTGCCAGGAGGGTACTCACGCTGCTGTTGTGTCCCGACCAGTGCACCATGGCTTGATTGTGGGCTGAGTCCCCTGTCAGTGCAAAAGACGTGCTGGGCAGCCTGAGCTCCTCGGCCGCGGGTCCTCCCGTCCGCGTCGCCTTCACCTCCTCCCGGGAACCCTTGGTCTGAGGGCGGCTTCCTCTGGCACCGTCTGCGGGAGCGGTGGCCCAAGCGTCCCCGCGCTCCAGGGTGCTGGGGGGTTGCGCTCGGCGAATCCTTCTCGCGCTGCCCGCCCTGCGAGGGGCTGGGATGCCCCGGACCCACCTCGCGCCTCCAGGCGACGTTCCCTCGGCTTCAGCCCGTGTCTCCCCGCCGCTCGCCTGGGGGAGTAGCTCTAGCCTGGACCGGCGCCTCGGCGCGGTGGCTCTCCGTGCAGATGCCAGCTCCTCAGGCCACCGGTTCACCGCTGCCCGTGGCAAGAGAGGAGGCAACGCTGGTGGCCGCGAAGCCGGGGACACCAAGCGCCCGGGACCTCCCGTCGTGCCCCAAGTGATCTCGGCGCCAGCCAGGACCCATGTCGACAAGAGTAGCAGCCCCGTCCGGGCCAGGGGCGCCCCGAGCCAGCCTGCTGGGCGCTCGGTGCCTGCCGCCTCCATCCCGCTGCGGCGACCGCGGCTCGGGCTGCCAAGTGTGTGGCGCCCGCCGAGGTGCGGGTCCGGCGGGGGAGGGGGCGGTGCGCGCGCCGGCGAGCGAGCTAGCGAGTGTGTCTGTCGGGGGAGTAGGGAGAGGGCGGCCGGGAAGGAGGAGGCTCCGGCGGCTCGAGTGCCTCCCCTGTCCCCTGCACTCTTCCCCTTCTGGACAGCTCGCTCCCAGGTCCAGAGGGTGGTTCCAAAACCCAAAGGCAATCACTAAATGCTCCCCCGGTGCTCTGGCGGTTTCTACGCTGTCGTTCAAATGCCCCCTCCCAAATCTCTTCCACCGACCTCTCTCAGAAATTTGGTGGAATGGAGTGCCCAGAGGAAATAAGGAAATCCTCTCTTAAAACGGGCAACGCTAGCCGGATCCCGGAGGAGAGGCTGTCGGCAGACCCCACGCCGGAGTCTCTCGGAAACCTCCAGCCTGCTGCGGGCGCGGAGTTGGGGAGCCGCTCCTGGCTGCGTTTGGGGATTCACTCTTGGGTCTGCTCTTGGGAGCCGGAGACAGCACGGCGCTCGGGGAAGTGTAGGATCTCCGGGAGGAGGAAGAGGAGGAAACTGTTTCCAGTGCCAACTGTTCTCGAGCTAGACCCCAGGGCGAGCCCGGAGCTTCCGCGCGGAAGCCAAGCGCGGGATGGACCCACGACTCTGCTCTGGGCTCCCCGCCCCCGGAGGCCTGCGCCCCCTCCCGCTGCGGGGGCGCGGGGAGTGCGTGCGTGCGTGCGCGTGCGTGCGGGCGGGCGAGAGAGGACCGGGGTGTTCCGGGGCTGGCGGGAGGGCGCCTGGGGTGGTGGGGGTTCGTTGGGGGGGGGGGCAAGGGGGGGGGGGGGGGTGGGGGGGGGGGGAGGTTGTTGCGGGGGTGGGGGGGGGGGGGAGGTGGCGAGGCTCCGTGCGTGCGCGTTTACTGGAGCTTGTGTGAGTGAGAGCGGCGGGGCGGGGCGCGAGGTGCGCTCGGGCCGTGGGTGTTGGAGGATCAGGCAGAGGCTGTGTTTGCATCTCCAGGAGCCTGTGAGTGGTCAGAGGCAACGTGGAGAGCAAGGTCCCCTCTTCCTGAGGCGCCCCCGGCCCCCCAGCACCTGTGGACATAAGCAGCCTGGAGCTCTGAAAAGCGAGCCTGAAAGCCGCTGTCTCTCTCAGGACCCTGTGAGAGGTCCCTAGCAGAGACTCTGCCTCCACCGGAAAGATCCAGGTCCCATCTTCCTGCCCCAGACGCGATTCTGAGCAGGGCCAGTTGTTGCTTCAAAATGCCAGCCACTCTTTGGAAGGTCCCTGCCCAAAGCAGCGTGGGTTTTCAGGTCCCCAGTCCCCCGAGGTAGGAGAACAGTGTGTGTGCTGATGTGACGGGACCCTTCCTGCTTGATGGCAGGAAGACGGAGACTTCGGTAGCAGGAGAGAACAAAGCCTGAGGACCCGCTGGAGACGCGGTTTACAACCTTTAGGGCAGGTGACCTCTGGGGAGCACCCGGGATATTTAGTGGTTGAGAGTGGGGCATGGGGAGGGGGGGGCTGGAGGGACTGAAAAGGGCTGAAAAGGAGGGAGTGGCGCGTTAAAGCTGAGCAAGGGACACAGCCTCCAAACTGTTCCTTCCCTAGAGGAGATTCTTCGTAGAAGGTGAGAGCTGCGTATGGAGAGGAATTGTGGTTGGAAGCGGGGAAATCCAGAACAGGGGAATAAAGGAAAGGCGGGGAGAGGGTGGTGCAAAAGAACTGGAGGAACTCTGAGAAAACCCCGGAAACTTCCGGAGGTGTGCACCCTGCAGCGGAGAGGCCGAGAGGCGAAAGCCAGGGATTCCCAGGAGCTCTCACCTTTTGAACTTGCTTTCCCACCAAAGCTAAAGTGAAAATTGGGAGCGGAGCAGATGGCTAGGATGGGCAAAGGAGGCAGAGAAAATGCCCACCCAGAATGAAGTGGACCCAGCTTTCGTGGGTTTTCCCAGACCCGGGGCAGTACACTCTGCGGAAAAAGTTCCAAAGCTGCGGACCAAGGTGGGCGCTGGAGTCAGAGCTAAGACGGAACAGGTGATCTGCTGGTGCCCAGCGCCCCTACCGGACGAAGCGGGGAGCTGCAGCCGGAACGTAGCGAGAAAGGTTTAGTTGTGATCTTCCAATCTGGTTCTAGGCAAAGGTGACTTAGGTGGTCCAGTCTGTCAGTCCGCCTCTCAATACAAGGCTCTTAGAGCCTCCCAAGTCTTCCCACAGGAGAGGTTCGGGCCAGTTTCCGCGCCACACACCCTTCCCCCAACACACACACGGGGACACACACACACACACACACACACACACACACACACACACACGGAAAAGCAATCCCAGAACCGCTAAAGAGAGGTTCCCTTTCTCATCAGGAGCATCTAAACCTGTGATTCCCAAGAGAGACCTTCCTGGCTGACTGAGCACCTAAAATGGTGGGGGTAAAGGCGCATAGAACCCTCTCTCGTGGGTGTGACAGTTTCTTGTGTGGCTTTCTTTGATTCATCGTTTATTGCCTACCTTGACATCATTCTCCCCCTGTCTACATTTGCCTAAAAATTCTTTTGCTCAATCCTCAGCGACCTCTCCAAATCCATCCACCCTCTCCAGTACCCAAATGGCTGGAAGCATTCTCCCTCACACCTCCAGCGTCTCCTTCGCCAGCGGCCCCCTTCTGGGCTTTTGCATCTGATGATCTCAGGTGACTAGCGCCCCCTATGGACACTGGTGCCACTGCATCTCCACAGCCTCTCACTGCTTGCAAACATGTTCGGATCTCCCAGGCTAGCTTCAATCACATTCGATTAGCTTGTCCTGGCTCATCCTGAATTCTGAGTTCTATCTTCCTTTAACATTCCTCTCTGTCTCCTGACCGTTGCATACTCGTTTGTGTCGTAGTTATTTTCTGCTTCTATAACAAAGTACTCATGGATGAGTAAGTACATTATTTAAGTTTGTTTTGGCTCACAGTTCTAGGAACAAGGGAGATCAAGATCTGGCAACCACATAGGGTGAGGTTTTCATGCTTATCACAGCATGAAGGATGGTATCACGTGTGGGAGTGTAAATGAGTGACACAGAAGAGGTAACCAGCTTCACAAGAGCCCATGATCTCCAGTATTAATCTAGTTCCTGCAAGAGATAGAACTCTCTCAAGGCTGCGTTAATCATAAGTCTAATGGCACCACTACCCCAACATCACTCTAACAAGGAACTAAGTCTTTTCCTGAGTTTTGGCAGAAAGAACCACATTCAAAATAGAAAATATGCATGCCTATGCTAGAAAACAGTGTGCATCAAGACCTACCAGTACCCTGCAATACTTCGGTACTGTAAACCATGCAACCTTAACACTTCCTCTTCCTGCTTGAAAGATCCTCATCAGATCCAACTAAAAAGGCTTAGCCTGATCTCTCCCCTTCATTCCCAGAATCAGACAGTGCGGTGGCTCTGACTCACACCAGCACTTGTCTGAGAGTTGCAGTGGTCTCCTACCATTTCCTGATCTTCAAGTCTTCTCTTCCCAGAACTAGCCTCCCCACCAGCACCATGCAACAACCGGATGTGAGCCTCAAGGGTAACTGGAGTACAATTAATTTTACATTTTACTGTGTTGAATTTGTCAAACATCTGCATTCCCAGTTATCACCAACACCAAAATTGTTGCGGTATTTTTACATATTTTGCACCAAATCTTCAAAATCAAATGCATATTTTGTTCTTATAGCAGATTCGATTAAAGGCTACCTGTGTTTTAAATGTTTAATTATCATATGTAACGGGTGGCTACTGTTTTTAAATGCCATTGCTGCAGGCATGACTTGTTAACACATAAGGAAGATGATGTCATGAATTGATCCCCAAATTCTTCAGTGATCGATCACCATATATTTCTTAGAATGGAATGCAAAGTTCTGTGCATTGTTCTGCCTTCAAGGCCCTGCTTACTGTGTCCCTGAAGTATCGACTGTACCTTTTGCGACAGTTTCACAGTGGTCTTCTGTGAAGTCTATCCCCATGGTACCCAACACTGTATCCATTATCACCATAATCATGTCTTCATCTTCATCAAATTCTTTATTTCCATGTCTTATTCGTTTTGAATTCAAAGAAAAGGACTGAGGTCTAGAGGATCCCCTGTCTCTTTTGCTGGCATGATGCCTGGCTCAGCTGAAAAGAACAGATTGATGGATAAGACTAACCCTCACTTTGATCCCAGGGGAAAAGCAAAGGAGGTCACACTGAGAAAGTGTTTTGTCACCAGGCCTTTTGTTCTATTGTCGAAAACTGGGGAAAACAAATTATACCTTAAGTTATCCATGAGATTAAGCTGAATATCTCCCCCCAAAGTCTCAGGTATTTTGTTGTTATTATCGTTATTGTTTAATACCTATCACCGTACACTCACACTTTGGAAAAATATTCTGCTCCCCTCTGGACACCCACTGCAGGTACATATAAAGAAGCATTCCAGTGTATGTTCTCATAATTCGTCAAATAGCACTCTTTTTATGAAGACTACAATGTTTTCATTGAGAAATGTCCCCCAGAGACTCAGGTATTTGAACGCTTGCTCACCAGTTGGTGGTGCTGTTCAGAAGGTGTAGGGTGTTCAGCCCTTCTACAAAAAAGAACACTACCGGAGACAGAGTGTGATCATTCACAGTGTTGATCTGCTTCCACTTAGCTCTGCTTTCCACCTGTGCTTGAAGACATGGTCTCTCAGCTCGTGCTTCTGCCACCGTGCTGGCCACTTACTGCTATGCTGCCGGTCACGATGGACTCTTGGCCTTCCAAAACCATAAACCAGAATAAACTCTTTAATAAACTCTTCCTTCTGTAGTTTGATTTTGGACATTGTCACAACAACAGAAAAGTAACTAATATGAAGACATAAAGACAAATTCTCATCACAAGGAAATGTAGGTTGCTCCCACTGTACTGGCATCCTTTCTGAAACACTTTGCTGTACTGGCCTTGTCTGCTTACATCATCACCTTCTTGACCCAGTGGAAAAGCTGAGTGCCAGGACCTCCTGCTCTAATGGGCTTCTGGACAGGATTTGTGTTCCCTTTCACTAAATGCTGCTTGACTGTATTGTATAATAATCTCTGAACCTTGTGTCTATTTATTTTAGGTAAGTTATTTCATGACCTTTGTACAACTAAGAAAAAAATTAATTTAGTAGCATCAAAATAACCATCAGCATTCCTGTGGAAGAAACAGATCATAAATAAAACCTGAACTGCAGAAAGAAAGAAGCAGCCAGGTGACCACTAAAGTCAGGAATTCTGCCACTGTGTGTCTATGCAGACAATAAGCATCTATTTTGCTCAATATTGTATCCTCAGCAGTAGTATTGCCTCCATGCTGTGCTGACCTGGTGCCTGGTGCAGACTGACCTGCAATAAATGTGTAATGCATGACACAACAGATTACTGTAAATAATAATGCTGGCTCCCACAACTTCTAGCCAACTGTTCTTTTGATCATGCAAATATTTTCTAAATACTTTTCTTAAAACGAGAATGTCTGAGGACTTGATAGAGGACCAGTGTCCTCTATGGTGTCACTTGGTATTGTAAGCAACAGAATAAAGTTCTTCTTTAAACAGAAAATTACTTTTATTGAATAGACAGCGTAAACTCCTATGTTGAAGGGATAGAAAACTAGCCTCAGGGTTCTGTAGGCAAAATGAAACATGAAATCATGCCACAACACTGAGTCTGTAACGATCCTGTTTTAAGCATCGTCAAACCTAGGATGCTACAACTTTGACCAACACCTCTAGACAGTGAGTGTTACAGCCAACATAATCTCTGTTCCCTCCAGAATCCAGATCTGACAGCCACCTCCATTGTCACCAGCTCAGTTTCTACTTGCTTCTTTGTATTTACTCATTTTTATTGGCCAAGGCTGAATCACCAGCCTAAGACATGCAATAAACACTATAGTTTAGGGCCCAGGAATCTAAATGTTACTACCTCAAACATATGAAACCCTGAGTTTGATCCACAATGCAGCATGTGCCTGTATACCTGTGACCCCAGTGTCCCTATACACCTGTCTCTATTCTGGGAGATAGTGACAGAAGGATTGGAAGTACAAGAACATTGTTTACTGTAGAGGAAGTTGGAGTCCAGCCTGGGCTAAAGACACAGGAAATAGAAGAAGCTATGGTCTACCAGAAATGAAATATGTAGGCTATTTTTCCAATACAAAGAAGAGAAAGCTCGTACATTGAGCAACCACCAAAATAAATAAATATTTATACCTATTACCAAAAATGCCCAATATTTCTTAGAGTAATAACAAAACTTGGCAGCTCAGTATCCAAGTGGGTTCCTTAGTAAGGGGAACAGGAACTGTCTCTGACATGAACTCAGTGGTGCCAGGTCACAGAGGAGGACAATGCAGCCAGTCCTGATGAGACCTAATAAGCTAGGGTCAGATGGAAGGGAAAGAGGACCTTCCCTATCAGTGGACTTGGAGAGGGGAATGGGGGGAGATAAGGAAAGTAGGATGGGATTGGGAGGGAATGAGGGAGGGGGCTACAGCTGGGATACAAAGTGAATAAACTGTAATTAATATAAAAAATAAAAATTTAACCAAAAACATAACATGACTGAATTCACTTCACCTTAAACCTCTTCTAGAAGACCAAACTGAAACAGAATTCTTGTTTGATAGCATTTCAAACAATACTTGTGTGGAGCTGGATATGTAGCCAAGAAAATCCTTTCTGCTGCAGAAGCCACCATCCTTGGTGGGTATGGTGATAGGCAGTAACATACAAATTCCAGTTACTTCTAAAAGCCCCATGTCCTTATCATCATCCCACTGATGAGATTTAAGAATCCATGAAGGAATTAGTCCATTAATTAGGTCACAGCCTTCAGGATCTGGAAACACCTTGTTTCTGAAATACAATCATAAGCACCCCTTCATGTGTGCTTGTGTGTGCCCTCCCGATCTCCTACCTGTTTTCAACCCAATTGAGGTGACAGCCGAGACTAGCCACCTCCATATTCAAACTTACCTCATCAGTGCCAGACTGTGTTCCAAATGCTTTACGAGCAATAATTTTCTTGATATTCACTGTAGCCCTGTAAACCATCCGTGTTTGCAGATGAGGGGTGGAAGCATGAAGTTAAGAAATTTGTGTAAGGCACCTGGGCTGGCAGTTGGTAGGGTTAGAATTGAAACTTTAACAAAACAGATACTTTTGTTAAAGCATGGACTCTTAATCAGTGTGCTCGAATGTTTTTGGTCCTGTTGGTTTAGAACTATACAATAGCCAGACTGAGCCTCCAGAACATGAGCCAACATAGATCTTTCCTTCATTATAATGGTTGTGTCATGTGGATGTCTGGGCCACAGCTATGCAACAGTGAGTAACACAACCATGCTTGTTTTCCTCTTCATATGTGTTCTAAGAAGAGCAAGATTCTGTTCCCACCTCCCCAGATGAGGACATTTGACTCAGAGATTGGGATGTACATTCTAAGGGACAAAACTGTCTGATACTAGAGCTAAGCTCTTCTGTATTCCCTATCTTGTATTCCTGTACACATCACTCACCACTCCATAGCCATCATTTTAATTTTTATATCTCTGAGGTGAAAGCCAGGGCTCTTTGTACTCTTCCACCTGGTACACAGTATGAAGAGTGACACTTGTGGCTGGTCCCCAGTGGGAACATGGTTCTCACACCTTATCCAACAATCTGAGAAAAGGGTGGTGATTTGGTGATGATGTTCTTGTTCTTACATAACACGGTCTTAGTAAGAAAGAGAAAATCAGCCTGTAGATCCCAGCCTGTGTTTGGGCAGCAAGTTCAGGCTGAAGAAGTCAAGCCAAAAATGGAAACTTCATCTCCAGGAAAGAACACACTCATTAAACTGCGGAAAGTCATCAGCAACTTTGTCAACATTTTCCCTCTAGTCATGACTCTAAAGGAAAAGGATGGCATCAATCTAATGAGCTGGATGCAGTTAGAAAAGATGTCTTGCAGGAAAGTAGGTTTCTGTTTTCCTCCTCTTGATGACTCATGGTGTAGAGCAGCATTTTCTTGAGCAAATGTCTTTTCACACGTTGGGCCATAGAAGCATCCTTGAGGTTGGTGAGAGGATGGGGCAGGGGGACAGACAGATGAGACTGAACAGGAGGAGGCTAAGAAGCACAAGGGCAGCCAAAGAATGTAAGATCCAACAAGGAAGGAAATCAGGGTTTTGTAACCAAGTCGGAAGTGTTGCCTTGTGCCCTAAGACATGAAGAAAATGAAGAAGGTTGAGTGGAAGGGAAGAAAAGAGGGGGCTGTGCTGGCTAGTTTTGTGTCAGCTTGACACAAGGATCTGAAAGGAGGGAACCTCAAGTGAGAAAACTCCCTCCGTACGATTCAGTTGTAGGACATTTTCTTACATGCCATTGTAGGTAGTCTTCTGCCTGCGCTGGCGGTCCTGGATTCTCCAAGAAAGCAAGCCGAGCAAGCCATGATAAGAGAGCCAGTAAGCAGCACTCCTTTAAAGCCTCTGTATCAGACGCTGCCTCCAGGTTGCTGCCCTGTTTGAGTTTCTGTCCTGACTTCCTTTGATGAAGAACAGTAATGTGGAAATGTAAGCCAATTAAACCCTTTCCTCCCAGCTTGCTTTGGTCATGGTTTTCATTACAGGGATAGAAACGTTTACTAAAAGAGATGGGAATGGAAAAAAAAAAAAAGGAGAGGAATGAAGAAAAAAAGAAAGGAGGAGGGAAGCAGGAAGGGGGAAGACGATGAGTAGAAAAGAGATAAAGAAAAAGAAAGGAAAAGGAGAAAAATGGGGAAAATGTGTAGCAGGAGAGATGAAAGGGAAAAAGACAGGAAAGAGAAGAAAGTCTTACTATACACAGGGTGTTGACGAAATCCCAAGGCCATGTGGCCACTGCCAGATGGACAAATGGAGTGTGGTTGTGTCTGAGACTATTCTCTGTGGTGTTCAGGGTCCTCAGCCCTTTTCCCCATTCACAAGAGAGTCAGGCACACCAGTGTGGACCTATAAGGCTGGTTTCCCTGGGAAAATGCTCAAATGTTGCAGAGAGCAAATCAGGAAACTAAATATAGCCTTGAAACAAACATGCAGCCCACAATTGCAGGAGGGAGTGTGGGCTATAGCCAAAGCCCAGGAGCCTTGTCTGCCACAAGCAACACAGGTGTCTGGGAGTCCTGAGAGACGACACAGAATCCATACAAATTTCCACACACAGCCTTCCAAAGCCCAGGCTCCCTCCCACCACGGGGCCTTTGTGTTCGATTGCTATTCTGGTCCTTCTCACCCTCTTTCTGATGGGCACACATTTTCAACCAGGCTCCTTGACCCCACTGGCCAGGTCCAGCTGTACCTCCCTTCTTTATTAGGGCTATCCCGTGTCCCTGTAGATCCATTTCCCCAGAGTAATGACTAATAGAAACCCCCTTTAATTCTCAAAGGTGTCCCAATTTGAGTAATAAATTACTCAAATTGGCCCCCTTATCTATCATATATTCTCCAAAAACTATGCCTCTCTTCTTTGAAACATTATTATAGTGGAGGGTTTTTATGTGCTGGGCATCAACCCCAGGAACTTTCACATATCAGGTAATCTACCTCTGAGCTATCACCAACCCTTTCTAGACCTTAGTTATATTTGCTTGTGTAAACAATTAATGCTTCTACAGAGATCTTAATTCCATCAGTAAGGGTGCCATGTTATTTTAATTGAACTTCTATTTTAAAGTTGTTGTTCTCCATTCTGGAGGGGGGGGAACCTGGATTTTGGTGGGGGGCCTGGAACTCAGCTTCCTGATGGAAAATGGGCTTCCATTTCTTTCAGGAGCAGCTAGAGCATTTTAGACAGAGGCCATGTACCAGGACGAGATGTGGAAAAGTTTTGTAACAGAATGTTACAGTTTAGCTCTTTTAAAATGAGATGGAAATTCAGGTGTTCTAAAGCCTATGGTGATACCAAAGTATTACAACTCTTGGTTAAGCTGCTGTGCTAAGCACAGCAGAGATGATGTAGAAAGATCATGCCTGCTCAGCTTGCAGCCCAGACACAGGCTTGGTGAGGCCCATCTCCAGAGGGCCAGAGGGCAGTCTCAGTGAGACATGACTCAGTGGGGGATAAATGACGAATCTCAAGGAGCCATGGTGGAAGGCTGATGGGATCACACAGCAGGAAATTCCAGCCAGCACATTTATTTGAAATCATGGATTTATAAACCTTGGGCAGTAGGAGGAATTTCGAGAGTGAATGTGTTTGATTGACAGGGTCAGGGGGTGCCAGGGATACTTGATTTGCATGCAGTGGTACAGTGCCTCATTTTCCATGCAATAGCACGGTTCTATCACAAGAAGGAGAACACAGTACTTAATTATCCTGTGGGTGGGAGAATCTCTAAGTACAACTGAAGGTCACTGCTGAAGATCCTAACAGGGTCGGGTATTTCTAAAAATTCCCATGTGCTTGCTAGACAAGTTTCCTAAACAGGAAAGCGTCTAATCTGTAATCTGCCCTGAGGACTATGTGACATTCCTTACAATACCTGGAGTCACAGATCAGGGGAGACTTTTAGAACCCCACGAGAAAAGGGACCAAGTAGACCAAGTGCAAACAAATGGCTATCTGGAAATGTCAGACTTCAACCTAATAGAGCAAAACTCCACAGACATCATTGTTGACTGAAAAATAATTAGTAAGAAATAACTTAAGAGATGCCGCTGTCGCTAGGATCTCACACTGACTTCCCTGCATCAATCAGACCCTTGTGATCTCTACTGAAAGAATTCAGAGTAGACGCACATGAGTGAAGGGTAGAAGACAGAGGAAGTTTATTACAGAGTAAATGGACACTCTCGAAAGGTGAGAGTGGACAATAGTCAGTACCACGGCACAGGGAACATTCTCAAGGAGGCAGTGCACAATGGTGAAAGAAACTATTGTGATGGCTTTCATTTTATACAAGTTTTATGTTATGTCTAAAGCCTCTGGAAGAGGCAATTTTTTTGAAGAGGATTTTTTTCTGTCAAGGTAATTTTCGGGCGTGTTTGGCTTGGCTTTTACAGGAGGGGTACTTACAGAAATCCCCCTGCTGAATAGTAATTCTACTGGTTTAAGGCTCCTAGAAACAGGCTTAGTTACCAATTAATGTTGTTCCAGGGAGGTCACTATATTATGTCTCCTCTCTGCGGCAGAGATATAATGTAGGTCCCACCACTTCCTGAAGTTGAGACCTTTGGTTTTAAAAGCTTATGCTAAAGAAGTCCAGCCCTAATGTCCTCTAATTCTGCTCTTATCTAAGTAGTTGCTTCATGCTACTATGTATCTGTTCTCCAGATTCTCCAATGAAGTGGTCTTGCAGAGCTGCAGTACACTAAATCTTATAGCCAGCACATTAACTCTGTCTGCGACAGTCAAGCTATGGAACATTGTTTCCATCTCTGCAAGAACCTCTTACCTCACCCTTTTGTAGCCACATCTGCTTCTCACCTCCCTCCATCTCCGTCTCTACGGCCAGCTACAACAAGAATCACTCGCGTTTTCCATTCATGGATTTCTGCCATTTCAATAGCTTGTGTAACTAGAATCATATACTGTGTGACTGTTATGACTGGCATCTTCTCCCACTTGGCACAGTTCCCTGAAGATTCATCCAGGTTGTCATGAGCTTTTGTGGTCTGTTGTGATTTATTTCTAAATCATATCCTAGGCTTTGCGTCAGTCATAGTTTATTGACCATGTTGAGATGTTTGGCTGCAGAATGAGAAAAGCTGCCATACACGTGGATGTACAAGGTTTCTACAAATATAAATATTTCCTTTCTCTGGGAGAAATACCCCAAAGTGTCATGTCAAACAGGAACTGCACTTTCTTGTTTTAACAAACACAGTGGATACACCATTTCACATTCTCACCAGCAATATGTGAGAAGCAGATTTTTCCCAGTGAACCTCAGCATTTAGTCTTCCTAACGTTTACTTTTAGCTCTTCTGGTAGGTGAGTAGTGAAACGGCCTTGTAGCATTAATCTGCATTTGCCAAAGCTTCAGACACACCTTTCTTTGTTCATTTCTCCACCTTGTTTCTTCTGCATGTAAACACCTTATTACTCACTTACCAGACAACCACTTTTCATATGATTTGCTTTATATTCCATGGTCTTGATGCATTCACTTATGCCAGGATTATTTTTGTTGAAATCTTGGGGTTTTCCAAGTTTAAAAAAAATTAACATCTTATGCAAACAGAACAACTTGATTGCTTCCTTTCCAATCTGCTTGTCTTGGCAATGGCAGTGTAGTGATAGGCAGAGCTGTCTTCCAGTCTATATAGTTGGGTTTTGTTTCATTTTGGTTTTGAGACAAAGTCTCACAATTTAAGTTCACCGTCTTCCTGTCTCTATCTCTCAAGGGCTGGGATAATAGATGGGGCTCACCATGGCCAATCTTCTTACATTTTATTTTCTCTTCTTAACTTTTGAAATGAGTATAACTTCTAGCTGCATACTGAATGAAGGCGTTGAGTGGACATGCTAGTCCTGCATGACTTAGGAGGAAAGCCTTTAGTGTTCTTTAACTAAACCACTAGCCACAGTGTTATCTCAAGTTTTCGTTAGTATTCTCTACCAACTAGAGAAAATCCACTATCTTCCAATTTTTCTAAATTTTCATCACAAATAGGTGTAAGCTTCTGTCAAACTGTGCTTCTGCATTCATCGACAGGGTCTGTTGATTTTTCTTCTTAAACCTGTTAGCATGAATTGATTCCCTTCTATTGAACCAGCCCTCCCTCCAATACAGCTCACTTGGTCACAGCATATAGTTGTTTTCACATATTACTAAATTTTTTGGTGAATGCTTTTGTATCTGCTGAGGATGTTGTTCTTCAGTTTCTTATTGTTTTTCTGCTAATAAGTGTATGTTTATTATCACAACAATAATAATTCTCAAACTAAATTGAGATTTGTTCCCTCCTTGTCTCCTTTTTGGAAGACATTTTTTTTCCTTAAATATTTGTAGAGTTTTATAATGAATTAGTCTGATCTTGAAACTTTTTGTTGGGGGAATATTAAACTGTGAATTTAATTTTCTTAATAATTCTAAAATTATTCAAGTTACGTAGGCCATACAACGATCATCAGTATATTTGCATGTGCATGTACATTTGTGATGTGAGCATGGTCATGTGTATGTTTGCTTGGGTGTGAACATGCGTGTGGAGGCCAGGGATTAATGGTAGACGTCTCCTGTTTGTTCTCCATCTTACATACTGAGTCTCCCACTCCAACGCGAAGCTCTTCAGTTCTGCGACTCTAGCTAGCCAACATGCTCCATGGATTCCCCATCTCTGCCTCCTGAGTGCTGGGATTACAGGTGTGCACACTGGGCCTGGCTGTTTATATAATTCTTAATTCTTTTTTTTTAACGTTTTATTGTTTCCTTGTGAATTTCACATCATGCACCCCAATGGCACCCATACCTGCTCCCTTCGCATCTACCCTCCTCCCTTGCAACATCCCCCACGAAAGAAAACCAAAAGTAAAAATAAACATCTTGTTGTGGAAGTCGCAGTGTGCCGCACTGTGCCACACAGTCTACCCTTTCGTCCAAACATCTTCACTTGCGAATGTTCATTGCAATGAGTTATTGGTCAGATTTGAGTCCTCTGGCTTCTGCTGCACTGTCAATACTGGAGCATCACTGGGAGTTCTCTCCATTCTCCTGTTGTTGCCCTGTGTCTTGAGATCCTGCCACTTTGGATCTTGAAAACCAGCCTTTTCACACAAATCCAGCAGTTCATAGACGGGGTAGATTCTGAGGAGGGCCAACTCAAAGCCCAGATCTGAGTGTGGGTGGTAGGCGAGTTGGGCAGCCCACCAGCCCTCCTGCACCCACATCACCAGGGTTAGCTCTCCAGCACTTTCCCCAGCTAACTCATCCAACATTGTAAGCCAGCAAGGGGCGGAACCAGCTCTCACGCCCTTTCTGCTGCCTCACTCCAGCCAGTGTCACCAAGGACAGCTCCACTGAGCAGCACAGGCAAGGAACAGCCTGCTCCCCTGCATACTGCATCCAGCAAGGGACAGGGACAGCTCTCCAGCTCTCATGACCTTGGGCCACCTCTTCATCCTACTGCAGGCAGTGAGGAGCAAGGCGGGGGAGGGGAAGAGGGCATCTCTCCCATGCCCAAACCACCTCACAGCAGTCATGGCAGGACTGGCTCACCCACCAGGGTCAGTATTTTTTTGTTTTGGTTGGGTTTGGGTTTTTTGTTTTTATGAGTTAAGGCTTGTCTTGAGGCTCAAGATATGATCTGTCTTTAATCAGTTCTATTGCTGTGAATAGACACCATGACCATAACAACTCTTAGAAAGAAAGCGTTTAACTATTATCCTCAGAGCAGGGAGTATGGTGACATGCAAGCCAGCGTGGTAGCGAGTTCTACATCTGGATTCAAATACAATTTTGCTAGCTTCTGTCTTTCATGGTTTCCATAACTGTTCAATTTTGGCTGTCCAGGAACTCGCTCTCTAGACCAGGTTGCCCTTGCACTAAGAAGTCTTCCTGCCTCTGCCACCAGAGTGCTGGGATTAAAGGTTTTTCCCCACCTAGCTTTTCTTTAAGTCCTTTTTCACAAGTTGGAAGCTTAACTGGGGAGGGCCTTGCCGTGAGGTCACCACTCCCTTTATTCCACCTAGAATCAGGAGGTTCTTTAAACCTTTCATCTTCTTGAGCACTGGACTTAGCTCCATTATACTTCCCGGTGCTCATTTTCTCCTCAAACTGTACATTTTTGCATTTTTCCTTGCTCAGCCTGCTCTTTTTCATTATAGATCTTCATAAGCAAGGCCACTAGTAACCAAGCAACACAGTCTGTCCTGAAATCTCAAATTTTCCTCTGCTGGGGCTGTTAATCCAAAAATTTCAATTCATCCTCAGGCAGATTTTATTTTTTGGACAAGGGCAGAGAACAGCCACATTCTTTACTAAAATATCACAAGAAAAGTCTCTAGGCCCCTTACTAATATTTCTCTCCTCTGAAACCTCTTAAGCAGAGTTGTCATAATCTACATTGTCCTCAGCACCACTGTCGTCCATGCTCCTGCAAATATGTCCCATTAAGTCTCACTCAAAGTGTTCAGCTTCATTCCTAATCCAGAATCAGAAAGCCCACAATCCTCCAGCAAGCAGAGGGGTCAGGTCTGTCACAGCAAGCTCACACTCCCTGATACCATCTCCTATCTTAGTCAGTGTTCCATCCGCTGTGAAGAGACACCATAACCATGGCAACTCTTGCAAAAGAAAGCATTTAATCAGGGGTTTGCTTACAGTTTCAGAGGCTTATCCATTATCCTCATGGCAGAGAATGTGGTGGCATACAGCCAGAAGCTGAGAAAGTTCTACATATGGGTCTGAAGGCAGCAGAAAGAGAGAGACACTGGGCCTGGCTTGAAGATTTGAAACCACAAAGTCCACCCCCAGTGACACAATTTCTCCAACAAAGCCACACCTCCAAATCCTGGTCAAGAAGCATCACTCCCTAATGACCAAGCATTTAAATATATGATGCTACGGGGGCCATTCCTAGTCAAAGCACCACAGTCTGTCTCGCCTTTGTTCTGTGAACACTGAAAACCAAGCGTATCACTGTTACTGGGCGGAGTGTTCTATAAATAGCAACCAGGGTGTGCTGGATGATGATAGTGGTTATGACGGTGATGGTGGTTATGGTGGTGGTGTGGTGCGGTCTATAGCGTTGTTGACATTCTATCAGTAATTTGGTCAATTTTCAAAAAAGGAGGAATGACGAAATGTCTGACTATAATTGTAAGTCTGTTAGCTTCTTCCTTCAGGTTTATAAGGATAGATGTTTACTGGGTGATTCTTCATAAATGGTTCAGCCTTATTAGTTAATGGCTACACATTTGGGATTGCTACGTCTTCCTGGCAGGTTGATCTTTTATCACTATGGTATCTCTGTTTCTGGAATTTTGTTTTTTCTAATATTTACTCTTTCTTCTACTTTGCTGCTGTTGTTGTTGGCTTGTTTGTTTTGAGTACGTAGTGGAGACCAAAACCAGCATCTAGTATATATGAGGAAAGCCTCCAGCACCGAGCTAAATCTCCAGCACTCCTGTTTCTTCTAATTAATTTTTGCCAGAATAACATTTCCTACCATCTTATTATTGTATTTAAGGTTTCTTTAGATCATATAGAACTGGAGCATGTTTGTTAATTTATTCTGCCAGTCTCTGTCTTTTGTATGTTTAAACAGGTTACAGCTAACATAATAATGTTATAGTATATCATTTGTCACTTTTCTATTTGTTTTCTCTCTTTTCAATTTCTGTTTGGGTTATCCTACTCTTCTGTAGATTACAAATACTTTAGTCTTACTTTGATTTGTCTATGACATTTTGAAACATTTTAAAGGATTATTTTTGTGCGCATGAACATTTGTCCACATGCACACACGTGTACCGCAGGTGTGTGTGGTGGTGCCTGCAGAGGCCAGAAGAGGGCATTGCAGCCCAGGGGGGTGCTGGAAACTGACCCCGGATCCTCCGCAAGATCAGCAATTGCTGTGAACTGCTCAACTGTCTAGTCAGTCTTCTCCATTGAAGACCTTTTTCAGTTACTATACTAGTGTGTGTGTGTGTGTGTGTGTGTGTGTGTGTGTGTGTGTGTGTGTG
>NW_026596125.1:7905375-7914944 GCF_907164565.1 Psammomys obesus | reverse complement strand
TGTGTGTGTGTGTGTGTGTGTGTGTGTGTGTGTGTGTGTGTGTGTGTAAGAGAGAGAGAGATCTATCATAGTCTCATAGCTTTCATTATACTGCTTCGGGCAAAGTATAGGAAGCATACGTCCACTTATTAATCTACACACCTTTGCTTTTTACCTTACTTGAAATGTAAATATCTTAAATATTTTCTGCACATGATTTCAGAAACATTTCTGACAGTAGAATTATATTTGCTTCAATAATTGAACACATTCAGAAAACCCATTCAGAATGGACCCTTATATTACCTTTGTATGTGGCGTGCTCTGGCTCCCTTCCTGGTGTTCCAACATTCCCTATCATTTCCTTTTTTTCATAGCACTTCTTGTAGCTGTTCATTGGCTTGGGTCTTTTGGTAGCAAATCTTGTTAGTTGCTCTTCGTCTTGGATGGATTTGCCTCACCCATCATTCTTGAAGGATATTTCCACTGGCTGTGGAACTGTGGGTTGGTGTTGCTTTACTTTCAGCACTTGGAAAGCATCATGCCTTCCCTTTATGACCTCCATGGCAGAACTGAGGAGAGAAGAAGGAAGTGAGCATGACCTAGCAATCCTGTCAAAACTGTGATTTGGTTGATCATAATCTAAGTTCAAGTTCACAGGGTGACCCTGAAGAAGTCTGTATTACTTGAAGGGATGATTAGTTCCCATGAGACCGTGACTCCTGCCTGGGGTGTGATCTCAGCATGGGTGATCTGTCTGTCAGGCTCTCCTGTTCCTGGAATCCAAGGAGACTGCAGGCTTAGCACAGTGACTAGAGACTTCCAGGCACCTTTGGAAGGATGCTGGAACAGACATTTTAAAAGCTGACAGTAAGATGACCTGGTTTCTCTTATTGTACCTGTAGCCTCAAAGAAGGAAAAGTGGTTAGACACCCCAAAGGGTAATTAGCCATTCCTTGAATGATTAACATACTTATGTGCAGAGTTAAGGAGGTGTCCAACCAAAACTAAAGGTGATGGGTACAAAGGAAGGCAGGGATGCCAGACTTTCATGCTGCTCTTAATTATTTTTAGAATGGGAATGAAGAATCCAGTACTTTTCAGCAAAAGCAATTCCAAGCAGCTGTGGGATGTGCTCCTCCTCTTCCTTCTCCTCCTCCTTATTTCCCAATGATCTCTGAGGTCTATTTGACAATGTATTTATTTGAATTGCACAATTTGTTTGATGTGGACACACACTGGGAAATAATCACCTCAGCTGATTAAATACCCACCACCTTAGACAATTAGAGTTTTGTATGTACTTAGGAATTTGGGGTGTTTTTGTACTCCTGCCCCCCATCACTGTTCTCCTTTCTTTCTAGGATTCTGAGACCTTTAAGACTGTTCGTATCATCTTGTTTCTATTTTCTCACTGCTGTTCATGATGGCAGATTTCTATTTGTCTGCCTTTAAGTTCTGATTTCCTCTATCTCCTCCATGCTGTTATTAAATCTACCCTTTGAAAATCTTATTTTTAGTCATTCTCTTCTACAATCTCCATTTGATTTCCTTCACATCTATTTCCTGTTGGAACTTTCTGCATTTCCATGTTTTAAATATGTCTTGACTTGTTCATCTAAGTGTTCTTATGACTGCTTTAAAATCTTGCTCAGAGAACGGTCACATCTCTCTCACCCCTGTGCTGGCATCTGAGGTCTTTCTGCTGGTCTTCCATCAACACAGGAGGGTAGGGCTGGGCAGAGAGGAGAGTTCTGCTGAACAAAGCTGGAAGTTCTCTGTCTCCACCAAGCCTCCACAGACACCTTGGCTGGGCAGGGCTAAGGACGAACACCGTGTCCTGGCAAAAGCCCTGTATGTCTACAATGTCTCTCCTACTTGGCCAGCAGAAGTAGGAGTGAGTGCTCTCACCTTCAGCGCTGGAAGAGGGATAGCTGATATGGAACCCCCAAAGGGGTTACAACCCACCCACATGTTGAGGTGTTGAGAACCACTGACTTACTGGCTTGCTCAATAAGTTTTCTTATGCAACCCAAGCCTACCTGCCTAAGGATGGTACCACTTGCAGTGCTCTGAGCTCCCCAACATCAGTTAGCAACAAAAACGTACCCCCAGGCTAAAGAGATGGCTCATCAGGTAGGAGCACGTGTTACTCTTGCAAAAGATCAGGGTTTGGTTCCTAGCACCTGCATGGTGCCTCACAAATGCCTGTAACTCCAGTTCCAGGGATCCAATTCCCTCTTTTGACTTCCTCAGAAACCACATTGTGCTCATAAGTACATGCAGGCAAAACACTCATACATATAAAATAAAATGAATTTTTAAATTCACACAGATATAACTACAGTCCAATCTTATGGTAGCAATTCTTACATTGGGGTTCCTAGGTGACAGCTGAAGGTAGCTATGGCAGAAAGGAATCAGGGAGTGCCCCCTACAACTTCTCTGTAAGACTTTGTTATGACCTTGAGAGGAACCCCTCTAACCCCTTATGCAATCATTGCATCTATGGGAAGAATAATGCCATGGGATTTTCTATGATGCTCAGCTAAAGAAGAGACATTGCTATCTAAAAGACCTTTCTCTGCCTTGTCAGGCTGGTTCTTTGCCTACAAATGATGGCGTTGCTCAGTGACTGGTTTCTTCATCTCCAAGGCCAAGCTGGATAAGACAACAAGGAAAACAAAGGAATTCACCAGCATGTTATTCTGTAGTTCTAAAAGTCTTTAAGCCAATCTACCCTCTCTCTGCCCTTCAAAGTCTTTCTATCTTTATTTCACACACAGTGGCTAGGTGTGTGTGTGTGTGTGTGTGTGTGTGTGTGTGTGTGTGTGTGTGGTGTAGTGTGGTGTGTATGTGTGTGTGCATATCAAGGATAAGGAAACACACCTCTTCCTACTTCCCAGAAACTGATTGTATCTATTCTTATTCACTATCCTGTCTTCAACACCATATCCTTACACCATGTAGAAGATGCTATAGGAAGCACTGTTTGATGAATAAATGAGCACAGGTAAACCTGAGTCTCAGGGAAGATCCTCTACCTGCAAGCTTTTCATTGGACCTAGGCTCTCCCAAGCAGTAAAGCATCTGGTTTTGGAAGTGGTGATCTTTCACTGTCTATAGTAGGTAAATCTCTAAAGTTGTGTATCTGTAAAGTTTAGATAGTCATAGACCCACTCTAAAGGTTATGGTGAAGGTTAAGCAAGGACCCCCACATAAAGCGCTTGGCAGCACATTGGTCAAGTTGTAAGTTCTCAATAAACAAAAACTATTGTGCAAAACACTGAACTCATATCAACTAGACTCTGTCTCTAACTGAGCTATCTTTTCGGAGGTGATGTCACTCCATGGCTAGTTTACAGCCTGACAATGGTCGCAGGGCTTTGTTTCTCAGACTCCCTTCAGGGCCCTGTGAAAAGCCACGGGTAATATCCGAGGGGAAGTGTAGCCAAGGGTCTTGGGATTCATTCAATTTTTCTGCTCCTTCTTTCCTCTAATGCTTATACACCCTCTAATTTCTCCATCCTACAAAACTGCATGTGGCTTTCTTGAATCCTGCATGCCTGGTGTCCAGCATAATTTGCTGTTACTTCTGCTCCATCCTTTAGAGAATGTCCACTAGATCATCATAGGACCCTTTGTTGCCATTTATATCCATAAAAATAACAAAAGCTTCTATTCTTGGAACATTTGCGATACCCAGTCCCCCTCAGAGGCTTTACAGCATTTCCTTGATTAATGCTAGGATATGGGGCCTCTTGTTCTCCCAGGTTTCCCAATATAAAAACGCAGATTGAGCTGCTTCAGTAACTTGCCTGAGGTTACAGGGCTTCAAGGTTGGGGACACAGCATTCTGAGAGGCCATGTGAAGCCAAGCCCTAGGGTCAGGACAGTGGTGTCTGCGACCAGTGCTGTGTCCCCACAGCTTCCTCTTCCCAAAGGGAAAGAACCTTAAATCACAAGCAAACCTGATTTACCGAAATAAAAATTTCAAGCAGGCTAACAGGAGGAGGTCTGAGTTCTGCTTAATTGACCTTGTATCATTATTTCCATTGGATTGCCCTACATCCGGTGATGGCTATTTACTAAGTACACAGGCCCAGTGGTTCCCTTTAGCACCTGCTTTAGCCTGAAGGAAGTTAATTGCATGGAAAGCACTCACCTAAAATCACTGAGTTACTTATGCTCACCGATGCCCAGAAATGTTGTAGACACATACACATGCGTGCACACACACACACACACACACACACACACACACACACACACCAGAAGGATTTTGCTGAAAGGGCATGCCCTTTAACTCAGAGGCTACTGCTGAATGCAAAAGCTTAACCTGTTTGGGACATCTCAGGAGCACAGTTGTTCCAGACACCAGAGCAGGACCAGGTGTACTGAAGACCCAGAGGACAGTTACGCATGTGGGCTGGACTATCCAGACCAAAGATGACCCCCAGCTCCTACTCCCTGGAGACAAACCAGGGACAGAAGAAAGGTAAATATATAATCGATAAAAGTTGTGCTTTTTCTCCTTTGTAATTCCAATAAGAAGATAAATTACATTCTTTGTTGGTAACATAATTACTTTAATTAAAATTTAAGGGGTCAAAAAGGCCAGTTCTGAGTGTCAGATTTCCAGTGATGTGTGCTAAGCCTAGGAGCAGAGAAATACAGCCCTGTAAATAACTCGTGTACTATAATGGGAGTAGTACATGTTATTGGATCCACTGCGAGTTAGAATAGCAATTAAAGGATAACCCGGGCTTCATTCTCTACTCTCCCTTGTCTCTGCCCTCATTTCACACACAAGTAGCAATTAAAAGCATTAAGACTGATGGCTTCTCCCATTTCTCACCCCAGCAACAACCTCCTTTCGGGCCCCTCAGTAGGGTCTGCCCGAGCCTTTTGCTGAAGACACACAGACACACTCTGTCCTAAGAAGCCACAGTGCTTGTCCTCTGTACAATGTGTTTTCTCTCTTAATTGTACAGATTTCAGTTGTGCGCTGTGTCTGTCACACATGAAAGTCTAATTGTGCCATGCCTCCCTAACAAGATGCTAAATTCTCAGGAGGGAGAATGTGTTAGGTGAATACACAGACAGCAAGGACTGGAAGGATCTCAGAAGCTATGGTGCAGTGAAAGAACTTTCCCTAAAAAGTAAGACAGGGAATGATTGAGAAAGACTATTGATTTCAGTTTCCGGCTTATACACACGCACACACAAACACACACATTCACATCCATCCACACACACAACTGAGAAAGACACATGTCAGTGACTTCTTGGGTCTGTCATACCCAACCATGCAAGCTCACACAGAAATATGCAGATATGTAGAAAAGTGCATCCACATATACCACACACACATCATACACTCTCACGAGTGCTAAAATCAGAATAACAACTCATTTCTGTGTGTGTCATTGTTCATGTGCCTTCATATATATGTGAGCATGTGTGTGTGTGTGTGTATACATGCAGAGACCTGCCGATTTGGCTAGACTGATAGGTCAGGGAGCACCAGGGATATTCCTGTCTCTGCCTGTCCAGTGCTAGGATTACGGACAGGTGGCACTTGGTTTTTATCTGGGTGACGGGATCTAAGCTTAGCAGTACACACTGACTCTTCTCCCTAGCCTCACTGGCATTTTTACGGATACTTTTGTTGATCCTCTTCCACGACTTTCCTTACCCCTCCGTCTGACCTCTCATGCTGGCTCCATCCCCCAGTGCCCTTCTACTTCTGTGTCTTGTACATTCTTTTACCTGCTTCCACCACACACTTTTGTTTTTAACCTCTCACTCCCTTAAGACCTCTTTTTACCCTCTCATGGTTTCTAGTTTATATCACATACTCACATGCATGTGTGTTACACACACGCACATTATTGCACACACATGCACAAAGTTAAACCTAGGATCCACATATGAGGGGAAGCGTGGAGCATTCACTTTTCTGAGTCTGAGTTATATCTCAACATAATGATTCCCAGTTCCATTAATATTATGATTTCATTTTTCTACAAGAAAGAAGAAAATTCCATTGAGTACACAGGCCGCCTTTGCTTCTCCCACTCATCGGTGGATGGACATGTAGGCTGTTTCCGGTCCCCGGATATTGTGAATAGTGAAGCAATAAACACGACGAGCAAGGATCTCTGTGGCAGGACTTGAGAGTCCTCCGGATCTTCACAGCACAAGGAATGTGGAACTACCACCTTACATTCTTCCCAGCATGCTCTTTGGATTCTTGCCTTCTCCTCCTAAGCCTCCATTTCAGTCTGATTGGCCTCTGACTCATTTACATGAATGGGAGGCAGTGGGAATCCTGTGATCTCTGAAGTTAAGCCAGGTAAGATTACAGGACTTCCACTGCTTCCCCGGGGTTCCTTGGCTTGAGGTCCTGTCACTCTCTTATAAAAAGATGCCATCCAGCATCTCATGGAGAAAGCAAATAAAAATTGCAATTAGACATGGAGGAGGGGAGAAGGACATTGGAGGGAAAGGGAGATAAAGAAAGGAAGGAAGGAAGGAAGGAAGGAAGGAAGGAAGGAAGGAAGGAAGAGAGAGAAAGGCAACCATCCTTTACCTACTGCAGTCATTAATGACACTCCATGCCAGAACTGTTCAGCCAAATATTCCCCAAGCATTCATCTCACATTCCTGAGCCATAGAAATGATGGAAACAGTAAAAAGATTGTTTTTTACTTGTCACCAAGTGGTAATTTGCTAAACAGCAGCAGGTAGTTGAAACAAAGCTTCACAGATGCTAGTTGTTGTCTTGTTATTCGGGGTAATGTGAGGATATCACCCAAAGTCTCTCAGGCTCCAAAATACGAGGCTGTCTTATTCCATCGAGAATGAGTCAATGACTTGGAGACAGAATCCCACTAATCGGGGTCACAGTGCACTGATGCATATCTCTGAATCCAACTAACCAGCACAACAGAACTGCAAGGGGTCCTCGAGCAGACTGTCTCCTTCAAGTAAGACCATTTACTTAAGAAAGTAGAGTCCCTGTGTGCTAGGGCCAGGGCATAAGAAACAGCTCAGCAGTTAGGAGTACTTACTGCTCTTACAGTGGGCCAGAGTTCGCTTTTGAGCACCCAAGTTGGGTGGCTCAGAACCTGTAATGAACTCCAGCTCTAGGGAATCCAATGCCTCTTGCCTCTTTAGGCCCCTGTACTGGTATACATATACCCACAGGCAGACACACACAACTAAAAAGAGAGAAAAATAAATCATGAGAAGAAAGTAACATGGGGTCAGGTTGATTGCTCAGGAACCACACACACAAACCAAGTCAGTTATGTAAGCCAAGTGACCGTGATGGTATCAGGTCAAAGGGAGCACATTGTGTTTCTCTCCCTAGACTAGAAAGCCCAGACCTAGGATGAGTCGACTTCAAATGCCAGTTTGTGAAAACCAACGGCACTGGCCTCTGATTTTTTTTCCAGCTCCAATATAATTTAACACTCCTACTAATCAGTACAACTCTCACTAGGCCAGCAGATATTGATAAGGATTTATGACAAAGTAGGTTGTAGTGGTCAGATTATTCAAGAAACACTAGGCCCCATGAAATGAGGGGGGCTCATGGCTGGGCATGGGGACAGATTGAAGCAGATGGCTCTCCTTGGGGGGAGCGGGCCATATCCCAATGAGCAGGAGAGAAGCTGCTGCCTTGACCTGATGGCCTTCTATTAGTAACAGATCCTTACGGCTCTGACTGAAGAGACATCATTGGTTTCCCTGGATTCTCCACTTCTGATCACAGAGTTCTGAGCCTCCACAGTCATATGATGTAATCTTCTGTATATGTATGGGAGGGTTACAATCCCCAGGGGTACAGCCTGGCATCCCTGAAGCCCTATACGTACCCTGTCTCCTCAGGAGACTTCTGATCTGAATTTCCTATGTGGAGTTTTCTGTGTGGAATTTTCTGGAGGAGTCGTGCATTCCTGTAAGATTATTGTTGTTGTTCAAAAGGATCGGTTCTTACATATCTTAAATTTCTAGGGAGAAAATTCCTTGCTTTTTGCCCTCACTGGACCCAGATGGATGACCCAGGTCTAAGGAAGACTGGTCACTTGAAGCGCAGTTTCAAGACTGTGAGATGAAGCATCTTCTCACAGTGACCAAGAGCACTGCCTCCCACTTATGCAAAAGTCCCGAGCTGAGCAGTTGAGCTCTCTCCTCACAGATCTCACAAATGACAGTCTTCTCGTGCTTGAAAAGTCAACTCTGTCTGCCCTCTCAGAGCTGCTCTGAAAACACCCTTCTAGTCTCCTATAAACTTAAATGGCCATGATCACCAGTAGGTGGAGCAGATGAGTGGTACCTGCCAGCAGGAGATGTGAGAGGAGACCAGAATAACAGAGACTAGGAAGAACCTTGGAATGCATGCCATCTAAAGAGACAGCTCACTGATGCTGCTGTGCCTACGGAGCCCGTATTGACTGAATAACTAATTTTCCAGCAAAAGCCTGAAATCTGGGCTTATATGTGTACTGTCTCTATTTTAAAAGGTTAATGACAATCAGGTGTAAAACCCTATGCTGATTAATACTATCTAAACCAGATCAAATAATTATCTTTCTTGGCTCCAACACTGGGAATTCATTAGATGCATCTCATCTAATGAGATGCATCTCATCTAATAAGCCCCTTCCAGAGAGCCTAGACTGTCAAAAACAGAAGACAGTTCTAGAGACAAATAAGCTCAAATGTTTAGCTGTGTTCCTGTGTTCTTGGAATATGCGTGCGGATGCTATATTGTAGGTTCTACTAACATAACAGTTCTGAACCAGGATCTAAACTGACAACCCGTGGCCTCTCAGTAGTGTGGAGAACCCATGGTCCACTAGTCCTGCCCAAGACTGTGGCCAGCAGCAGGAAAAACTAGAGTTGATTCTTCCTATAGAAAAGTATGAAGACACAGTTATTAATTTCCCACACAAAAGTTGCTTCGATAATCACATTTTGCTACAAGCAGCGTGCTACTCATTCTCCTCTTCGTTCTCAGAAGTACATGCCCCACCCGCGCCTTGCTCAAAACTACATTTCCCAGAGTTTTTCTTTCTGACTTCTGGGTTCTCCAATGAGAAACAATGTTGAGAGACTGGCTCAGAAAAACAAATTGAGAGGTCAGGGTAGCTCCCATCACTTCTGCACTGACATATCCTCCACTGTCCTAATTCAGAGGAGATAGTCTCTGTCCTAATTCTGGTTTCTTTAGAGAAGCCATTCTCTTATAGAGAGTGGATCCCAGCCTAAGCAACATTCATGGGTAGGCCTATAAGCCAGGTCAGGTCAATCAGAGCCCATGTTTAGGCCAATCCTTCTGGGATGGCTACATGACATACTCCAAGCCAGTCAGATCAAACAAAATTAACACTGCAGATTTTTTAAGGAAGAGGAATTGCATTTTTCTTAAAATTGGGGGATGTGAAGATATCATTATGGAGTTCCTTCAAGAAGGGAAATTGCCTTGGAGAAGAGAGGTTCTGCAGAGAGAGATAGAGGATAGATACATACATACATACATACATACATACATACATACATACATACATACATACATA
>NW_026596125.1:7897571-7905365 GCF_907164565.1 Psammomys obesus | reverse complement strand
ATACATACATACATACATACATACATACATACATACATACATACATATCGTGTCCTGATGGCATAATTTGAATCTCTATGGTTAATTGTGTTTGGTATTGAATTTAATATATTTCTTTAAGTTTGAGCTGTCTTGCTATTTCTTACAACCAAAAGAGTTGTGACTAACTCACCTGCGGTAGATAAGGCAATGTGGTAGCTGGGAGAGAACTTCACGGTGAGCAAGCTCCTGGGTGTTCTGAGAGGAACAAGAGTTAGCTGCTAACTGAAGCAGGTGAAGAGAGTGAACAGAAGACAATGAAAGAAGCACAGTGACGCTTCTTCTATTTTGTCTCCATCCTGACAGGGGAAAGAAATAACCTTTATAATGAGAAGGTAGAACAAATAATTTCTCATGGTTCACTAATCTGTGATAAATAAGAAGACAGAGGAGAGACCATCGCTGCTTTAAGTGAGTACAAATTGTTAGTTTCATCTGAGCCATGATGAGGTATGCTTAAAGGATTTCTTTTTGGCAGTACAGGAGATTGAACTTTAAGTCTCAGGCACAAGAGGCAAGCTCTCTACCACAGAGCTACAGCCCTAGGCACTTAAAAGATTTGGAGATGAGAATAAAGGATTGAGGAGAACTGGAAGAATATCTGGAATTTTACAAAGGGTTTTATTATTCATTGTCCAATGAACTGTGTGTAATACTTGGAAATTAAACAGTTGGGGTTTGTCACAATAGAACAAAGTAACACACGAGTTTAAAAGAAACAACCTATTCCACATCTCTTTTGTTAAATAAAAGTGAAAGATGGACATAAAAGGGGCACGGCAGGCATAATATGGCCAAATGTTCAGTATTCTTGTTTTCTTGCTTTTTAAGGTTTCATGGAAAAACCAGTCTTACGACAGTACAGGGAAGTTAATCAGCTGACCAGAACCAACGCCTGTTTGATTAATGGTGTAAGGAAACTTGTGGGGTGATCCCTAGGAGAACGCTGTGAGGCCCTGTCCTATTTTAAATTATGTATCAGTGAATATAATAGTTGGAATTACATAAATATCAAAGAGATTTTTCTGACAAAATCAGGATTTAAACTATTATAATGGGCAATAGTAATTTATCTTAAAAGCAATGGGATCATGTTTAATTAAAAAAATAGCAAAGTCCTCCATTTAGGTTTAAGAAAAACTATGTGAGTTTATGATGAAGAAGATATGGTTTAACTGAATTTTATTTTTAAAATTAGGCATTTCCCTCCACTGCAATATAAAATATGATATTACCACATGAAAGCTAATGTGGGAAATTTACTGATGTCAAGAAAATGCCCGAGACATTGTGGGAAATGAATATAAAGTGGTTACAGACCCCCACCCCATGGACCTTTACTAACAGACGAAAGAGTTGAAAGGCGGCCGTGGGTAACATTCTGCGACGACAAGGCAAGCGTTACTTTCTCTTGGTGGTCTATAAATGACATGCTTTCTGCAATTACTCTCCGTAATTAAAATGTCATACCAGCTCAATATAGAGTCACAGCGCAACATGGCCAGTTTTAAAAGAATGAAAGACTGCATACTTAGGCTGTATGCATAGGATTATACTTTCATAAAAGAGATGTTGATTGACCCAACTGTGCTACTCTGTACTTGGGCAATCTTATCTGGAATAATGAAATCAGCTCCGATGCCATTTTTAAAGCTAAACTTTGACAATCTAGATTTTATATGGGAGTGAAGGGTGGGAGTGTCTCAAAGGATTAAAAAAAACAGGTATGTACAGCATAAAGACAAGATATGATGGTGTGTGTTTGTGTCCTTTATATACGTGAAGGGTTCTCATACAAAAAGGTAAAAATATATATGTATTTACAACAAATTTTAGATGACCAAAAATTTTTCCACCACTTACTGAGTAGATATGGCATATGGATGGTTCATGATCAACAGAATGTACAGAACTGTACTATTGACATGCCCAGGCCTAAAATACTGGCCCTTCAGCCTGCACTAACACTGATAAAGCCAAAGGATGTAAAGATTATAAGGGTGTGTAGGAAAATGACTTATGATGACCAGCAGACTGTGAATCTTAAGAGCTACATGGAGAAGCCATGTACAGCCAGAGATATTTGATTGGCTGATCCTGCCAATCCAGTCTGGGCACTGGACACATGAGTGATAGTTGACATCTTCCAGGGAATCCAAGCAAGAGCCACTCAGATGAGCCCTTCAATCTCAGAATAATGAGAGATGATAGTGAATTATTATTTTGAGTTACTAAGTTTGGGCAAGAGAAAATTGGGACACTTCTTGCAGCTAGTTTGATCTTAATATAATAAGTAGTGGTGAGCACTGGGAGATTTTTGAGTGAGAGGTTGGCATCATTGCTTTGTATAAGGACTCCTACAATACAGTGTAGGATGGACAGGAGGTGTGTCATGCCTGGGAAAAGTTCACAGATGACATTTCAAAGCTTTGTACCCAGCTGCTGCAAACTGTTAGCTGTTAAGACAAAACCAAACCAGAAGATGAGCTGGCTCTATCCTGAAAGATTCCCATAGTAGACAGCACGATGAGCAGAAACAGGAAACCTGAGCGAAGCCTGATGGATTGTTACTAATGAACATGGTGACATTCCTTGGGCTCATGCCCTTGCTGAGCAAAGTCATGGTTTACATAGCCCTTCTTCAGCAGCGGCTTTCTGCCCTTGGTTTATTATTCTTCTGGTACCACTCTCATTTCTGCTTTCTCCATTTCTCTCCTCTCTTTCTTGGGCCCTGATTTCTACATGACTCCTTTTGCTATAAGCCATCTGGATATTAGAACCATGGTTTAGGAGTCTTCTCTAGTCAACGCATGGATGTGAGCTTCACTGTTCCGAATTAGTTAAGTATAAATAGAACACCATGAGCCCACAGAATATTGGGCTTGTTTATCCAAAACAGGAAGATAGCATGCTTCCAGCACTTTCCTGAGTACATTAACTATATTTACCCACATACCCTTATGACAAACCTTCAGAAGACACTCCCCATGAACACCATAGATTGCACTACTCTGTGTAACGCATCACAGCAGCACCTATGAAGCAGCACCTCCGTCAGCTATGGAGCTTCGAATGCAAGCCTGAGGGAATGACTCATGCCTAACTTTCTCATCTGAGAAATGAGGCCTTTGGGTGGCAGAATGAGGTGGAACTTCGTGATTGTTCCTTGTCTTAGTCACTTTGTACTGAGACCAAAATACCTGGCAGAGACAACCCAAGGAGAGATTTATTTTGGCATATGATTTTAGAGAGTTTGGTCTGTGATTGCTTGGTCCTGTGTGCTTCGGGTTCTCTGTAGGGAGAGCGTGTGGCAGAGGACAATGTTCACATCACGGTAAACTTGGAAGTGGGGAGACAAAACAGGAGCCAGGAGCTGAGAATGGCCACCTCTAGTGAAACTACATCTGCCAGCTAAAGATGTTGCAGCCTCTGAAATATCAGCACCAGGCATGGGATAAGCATTTAAAACACAAGCCTACTGGGGGACGCTGAAAACTCAAACCAACGTAATCTATAATTTTCCTTCACGACGTCCCTACTTTTTCCAGCCTGTGGATGTACCACACTGTGGGAAATGTGAACATGCCTGCCCTAACTCTTGTCATATATTCCCCTAGCCAACATTGTCTGACATCGCTTAGACACCCAATAATTATCTGTTTGTTGATTGGTTTAAAAAACAAACAAAAATAAAAAAGAAACAAGCTTTTTTTTTTTTTTTTAAATCTGTCTGTCTGAGTCTAAGCCTCGCAGGGTTCATAGTTGAGCAAACTCAGAGTAAGGGATGAGGAGATGGCTTATGGGTAAAGTACCTGCCATGCAAGCAAGAAGATCTGAGTTTAAATCCTGAGAACTCACGTAAAGGCCAGGCACAGCAGGACACATCTGTAATCCCAGCATTCCTACCAATGATAGGAGGCAGAGACAGAAGAATTTCTGGACACTTCTGGGCCAGGTAGGCTGGCACACACAGTGGTAAGCAACAAAGAGACGCAGAGGGTAAAGACTGATGCCTAAGGTTGTCCCTGACCTCCACATCAAACCATGGTATTCACGCTCTTACATTCACAAGCGCACGTGAATACATGTTCGCATATCACACACACACACATGCATGCACGTACTAACTTAGAAGGGAGACGTAGTGGAACAACAAAAAGAAAATCACCAAATATTTAAAACTGGTGTTTGATGCATATTCACAACATCTAGGGATTAACTCACCAATTGGCTGTCCAGTGCCAGATGATCAGCCCTGAAAACATACATACAAGTAACAATATAGAATGAGCAGATTATGTTTAGAAACGTCTACATTGTTAGCGTGTGCTAACAACTAAAAAAATGAGAATGGAACCATGAACTTGAAGGAGAGCAGTGAGTGGTATATAGTAGAGTTTGAAGGGAGTAAAGGAAAGAGGAAAATGTTATGATTATATTAATAAGCTCAAAATTTAAAAAATCACCTCCATTTGGCTTATGTCATCTTCCCAAACACTGTCACTCAATCTCTTTTGGCAGGACATCACCAATCAGAGAATGGCTTGACAGTGTTTGTGGTTGAGCAAAGGTGTTTGTGTCCTATGAATTCATATTTAAATCATACTCCCAGTAGATGAAATAACTCTACCGTGTCTTATTGAGGAGAAAGACAGGCATTTTTTTGTCCCCTATAAAAAAAAAAAAACTTAGCCTGCAGCAGATGCCTGCATTCTGAAAGGGGGGGGTCAGAATTGAGAGCGAAGGAGCTGTCAGGCTGCGCCATTCTCACACCATCACCAAGTGTGATTCTGTTGGCTCATTACAGCCTCGAGGAGCCATGTAGCTCAAGATGAAGATTTCCATATGGTGATGCAAATTAGGACCCTCTGCAGAGGTGTCTTGAAAAAGAGCCAGTAACCTGGGGAAGTGTTTTCAAGCAGCACAAAGAAAGGAAGGTTTGGGGGGAGGATGGAGGCATGAAAGAGAGTTGCTGTTGAAGATGACTTTGTTTTATAAGCATTGCCTTTGTCCAACTGCACTGACACTACCTGAACATTGGGTCACTGATAAGACAGGGCTGGGGCTTTTAGCATTTAGCACTATCACTAAAAGAGAAATGTCCTTCCTCTCTGTGAGTGAGTGTTGATTCATATATGTGTATGCCTGTGGCGGCCAGAGGTTGATGACAGCCAACTATCACTCTCAGACTATCTATATCTATCTATCAATCGATCTATCTATCTATCTATACATATATGTGTGTATGTATGTACACATATGTGTATGTGTACACACACATGGTCTTTCATTGGCCTGGAGCTCACTGACTTGGCAAAACAAGCAGCCATCGAGCCCCGGGAGCCTGCTGTCCCTGCTATTCCCTGCTAAGATTGCATGTATCACCACACCACCTTTTTATACAGGCGTGGGCAATCTGAACTTAGGTAGTCATGCTTGTGTGAGAAGCACTGTGCCAACCGAGCTTTCTCTGCAGCCCCTCCATTGGCGTTTAGACTCATCCACTATCCCTTTGGAACTCTGCTTTCATACCTCTGCCTTGCAGTGTCTTCACTGCAGTGTGTAGGGCTCTTCCACACCCCTGAATACAAGCTGTCTCGCAGGCTCTCCTCTCACCCCCAGCTCTAGTTTACAAGTCACAGCTTACAGGTGTGTCCAACCTGCCGCTCATGAACTACATGTGCCTCAGGATAATTGTGAACACAATGACACTATTTACACTCAGAGAGTGATGAAGATTTGAGAAGCTGGGACACACATGGCACACAAACCTTTCATGCAGAAGTTACCACTTGAGTAACTTTACTCCCATTCAGCCCTCAATTTTAAGCATACAGCCTTATTTATTTTTACCTGTTTGCAAAATGAATTCATTAATACTGCAGAAATCCTGGACACTCTCTCTGCTGATTTGTCTACTTAGATACATTCCAGGTGCTACCAAAGTACACTCAGCTGATTTCTACTTGCGGTGGTACCGATCTCTCTCCCAGGTGGCTGTGGTGAGAACACAGGTGAGGACACAGTGGAGGTGGTCATCTCGCACTTCTATAGCAATCGTTTTCCCTTAACTTCCCCAAGAGCAAACCACACCTAGGGCAGGATTGCAGTGAAGGCCAGAGGTTGTTTCCCTGAGAGCTGGCTGCTGGCTTGTTTTATGAGTTTGGTTTGTTGTCATTTTAATTTGGCTTTTTGGTGCTGCTTTCCCTCTGGAAAAGAGTCTTTCGAAATCTAGGGAGATGAAAAAAGAATCCCCATAATGTGTGCTGGCCTGGAAAAAAATAAACACCTAAACCTTTTCCAAGAGAAGGAAGATATTCCCCTCACAGTCTCTCTTAGAATCTCCCTGGCAGCACCAGAAACTGAAGGAGGGTCTTTCTCTTAATTAGGTCAGCATTAGGAGTCATATAACTTAAAGTTTACCAAGAAGAGTTTAAAGGTGGACGAAAATACTTTTAATAACCAGGATGTCAAGAGATCTACTGGATGGGTGGCCAGTAAGTGCACGTGGCCGCTTGTTCATCACCAGCTGCATAGCTAGGGTCTCTTCAGGACCATGTTGGTTCTACAACCAAATCCCCTTTGGAGTCAAAGTGCCATATCCTAGTCTCTGCCCTGGAGCTTTTCTTTCATACTACAGAGTCCTGACTAGGATGGAGGAGGTAAATATTCCTCTCAAAGAAGAACTGTCTACACTTCTCCATGGGGTAACAAACAGCACAGACTCCAGGAAGATTTAATGAATGGTGCTATCCTCATGATCATGAGATATAGACACAGGTGACATTCTCTCTCGATGGCAGATACAATGTGAAGCAGCTCAAACACAGTCTCATTTGATCATCATAACGACGGGCAAGCTTAGAACAGGTAAACAGATGTTAAGGTCAAAACACTGATGGAAATAACAGAGCCAAAACTTAACCCAAGCTATTTCTGCTACTGAAGTCTACTCTTATAACCACTAAGAGCAATGACTGTGATAATAGTGTTAAGAAAACCAACAGGAGGATGAAAGATTGCTCAGTGGGTAAGAGCACCGGTCTGCAACCGTGTGGACCCAAGTCTGAATTCCTAGCACCCAATGCAAAAGCCAGAATGGTTGTATGTGCTTACAACTACAGCACTTGGGGCAAGGAGGCAAAAAGATCCTGAGCCTCTGACAGCCAGCATAGTGATCGACCCTGTCTAAAGGCAATAAGGCAGAGGTATGGAGAAGAACACCTGATGTCCTGCTCTGACCTCTACAACACAGGCTTGTTTGTGTGCACCCTCATAGTCATATGTATGTGCCACTACACACACACACGCACAATTCTAAGCAGCACACACATATACTGTGAGTGTACATAAATATGCATACACGTTATCCCTAAGATATCCATATTATTATGTCCATCTTACAGATAAAGATCAGCAACATGGAGAAAGTAAGTGGCATACCCAAAGACATACAGCCCTTATTTAGTACCTGAGACGCACACTCAAGCAGTTTAACCTTGGTGACCACCATCTCCACCACCCTCTGCTTTCTATTATGCTTTTTGTAATGACCCAAGACAACAATTCTTTTATGATTTCTTTTCATTTTTGAGATTATAATATAATTACATCATTCTCTTTCCTCCCTCTAAACATTCCCATACACCCCACCTTGCTCTCTTTCAAACTCACTGCCTCTTTTTTCATTAAAAATAGATGGATGAAAAGATAGATAGATAGATAGATAGATAGATAGATAGATAGATAGATAGA
>NW_026596125.1:7883619-7897561 GCF_907164565.1 Psammomys obesus | reverse complement strand
AGATAGATAGATAGATAGATAGATAGATAGATAGATAGATAGATAGATAGGCAGGCAGATCCCCAAATACATAAATACAACCTGATCTCTCTATACAACCATTTCCATGTATAGTTTCAGGACTGGTCATTTGGCAGTGGATAACCAATTGGTGTGTTCTTCCCTAGGGAGAACTAATTATCCTTATCCCAGCTTTTCTTTGTTGTCTGTAGTTCTTTGTGTAGGGTTGAAGTCTCACAGACTTTCGCCCATCTATATTAACAAATCTGTTGGTGTCGTCCTCATTCAGCTCATGTTTAGGCAGTCATATTGGTGAGACTTCTGACAGTCCTATGAGATATAACCTGAGAGCAAACTCTGTTCCTCTGGATCTTACTATTTCTGCACATGGATCTTCAACAGATCCATGAGTCTCAGGTGCAGGAGTGGTATTGTAGATGTATCAGTTAGAACTGAGCATCTCAACCTTGTGTTTTGATTGGTTGTGTTTTTCTGGAATGGTCTCTGGCCACAAAACAATATTCTTTAAGTGGGGTGTTCTCTCTCAGAATATCTGACAAAATTAAGACCCGGGCCAACTTTCATCCAATATAATAAATTCTTAAGATATTATTATTTATTTGACAGACTACTCTCTGGGAAATTTGAATGACAGAGCAAGAAATGTGCATCTTCTCCAAGGAGAGCTAGAAACACCAGGGAGAAAGAGCTGTATACAAGCACCACAGGGTGACCTCCCCAGAGCCTGGTTCTCTCACTCGATGCGATCATCATGACAGCGAGCATTTTTTCCCCTGGTTCACAGCTAAAGAAGCAGTGAGTTTCAGGGCAGAAAGAGCTCCGCTGAGTGCTGCCTCTGGTTGTATGCAAACAGGGCTTCTCCAGGAATGCATCTTTGGATCACATAGTTTCACACATCACAACAGTACCCTCACTTCTTTCCTTAGTAGTCCACACACATACGCAAAGGCTAGCTTTTTGAAGGACTAAATATAGAACTAATTACTGGGTTCAGTGTTTATTCTAATTTGTGCAGGTTCATAAAGTCCACTTTAGACAAAAATAAGGCTGACTCACATGAGTAAAAAAATGAGTTCATATTTACAATCTCTATAAAACTGCTGCAAATATTTAAGTGGAAAGATACCGTAACTTTATTATGGTGTCTCACAGGCTGTGAGCTACACTGGTAAAGTTCAGAGAGATCTGAAGAGCAAGGGCTGGAAGAATCTCTTGGGACAAAATATTCTAATTACTAAATGAACAGGGCATTCTGAGAATATTAAATTCAAATGGATTTTCTCGTGTTTGCAAAACCATTGGAGAATACACTATACATGGAGCTTATTACACATTTACAGACCAGATTAATGAATACCAACTCACAAAACAAGCAACATACACACACACAAATAAAAGTTGTGCCTTCCTACTTAAATTGTCTTTGCAGTTGTTGACATTTCTAGGGATAAACATACCCCCTTTATCCCACCTGTGCTACCCAGGCTGACAATCTAAACTACTAACATCCCTCCCTTGTCCTCTCTAAGCTGTGAACTCACAGGAAGATAAGAAAAGGTATGGGTCCCATCCTGAAAAGGCAAACCAATATAGGTCCTCGGTGGCTTTGGAGAAGAAATCAGCCAAGGGTCTGTTGCTTTACAGGCACCAGAGCCTACTCAAAATGGCACTCAGAGGAATTAGATTTTATGAACAGAGAGTAAATCCAGACTCATTACTCTCTCTTCTCTGTGGTGTCGGGTTCTCCTGCTCTTCTCTCTATTCTTGAAGTTCCCCTCACTTCTTTCTGTCTCTACCATCCCCTCTACTTCCACTTAGAAAATTGGATGTAGAGAAGGCACATGTCCCCAACTTGCAACCTGCTATGAAGGCATCAAGAGACTGCTAGATGCTAGGCAATACAGAGACACAATCAAAATCATGGCACCCAAGAGGATGAGGCGTTCCCTTGAAGACTGCTTGCTTCATTGGCTCACTCATTTTGCATGGGCTGTGGAAGTTGATCCCCTTCTCTTCTGGAAGAACACAGCTTTTCCGACTTCTCCAAATAGATAACTTATAGAAGTGACCCAGCCTATATGGAGGTCAGATCCCCAGTAAGCACACCACTCTACCTACAAAAGAAGGAAAATAAAAGGTACCTTGAGACCTGAGACCCCAAGCATACAGAAAGTATAGGTCCAATCCACGGAAGCCTCAGACAAGAATTAATTGACTTACGTTAGTACCCAGTCTTCAAGGGCTAATGATGCACAGCCCACAGAAAGCACCTCTGCCCTACACCCAAAGAATGAAGGATTAAGTCGCCACTTCTGAATCCTATGCAAGAGCAGCAACATGCCTACAACCAACTACACATACGGGGGTAGGGGAGTAGAGCTTGCCTCTAAACCAAGCAGGGATGCTAGCGTTTACTAGAAGATAACTCTGTGTAGCCCCTGGAGCAGAGGTCAACATAGACACTACTAGATATAAGATGATATCTCAGCAGGCTAAGAGGGGCTAAGGGCCTTCTGCATAGTCCCACTGCTAGCCAAAACTTGTGTCCTCTATTTTGTCCATGATGGCAGATAACTTACTTCTAGAACAACTCATTACCCTAAAGAGACCGGGAACATGATCAGAAGTCTTCAGTCTTCAGTACTATTCAAAGATGAGAGCTGAAGTAACAGGCCAATCTTGGGAGCTTTTTTTCTCCCCACTGTTTAAAAACAAATACCCCTGAGGGAAGTAAGGCCTTAATCCAGGGCTGATAAATGGATTTTACCTAAGGTACTAACTTTGATCAATTGATAATGGCTGCCTAGAGCATTATACCAAGAAAGATTATTAAGCTGCTCCCCTAGTGATACTCAAAACGTTTAAAAAAAATCCAACATTCAACACAAATACCAACTGTTTGACTGGAGCAACTACTTCAGTCAGTTTCTCTAACCCTCACCCTTCTGGGTTATTGAGCTCCTGATTGATTTGAGATTTAACTCTCTGGTTGCTAATCATCTAGGGAGAGCCCTTAAGACCCCAGCTTTTTTATTTTTTTTAATTTAAATTTATTTTTAAAATTTATTCACTTTCTTAAACTCCCTCCCTCATCTCATCCTGGCCCCACCTTCCCTCTCTCTTCCCCCTCCCCTAGTCCTCAGAAAGGGGGAGCCTTTCTCCTTTACCAACTGACCCCAGCCTATCAAGTCTCATCAGAACTGCCTGCATCCTCTTCCTCTGTGGCCTGGCAAGTCCTCCCCACCAGGGGGAAGTGATCCAGGATTAGCCAACAGAGTCCATGTCAGAAACAGCACCTGCTCCCCTTAGTAGGGAACCCCCATGGAGACTGAACTGCCTATCAGCTACATCTGAGCAGCTAGGTCCTCTCCATGCATGGTCCTTCAACAACCCTACATCTATTATATCCAGAATATATAAAGAACTCAAGAAATTAAACACCAAAAAAAAAAAAAAACAAAAAAACAAAAAACAAATAATCCAATTAAAAATGGGGTACAGAACTAAACAGAATTCTCAACAGTGGAGTCTCTAACAGCAGAGAAATACTTTTAAAAAATGCTCAATGTCATTAGTCATCAGGGAACTGCAAATCAAAACAACTCTGAGATTTCATCTTATATCTATCAGAATTGCTAAGATCAAAGACGAGTAATAGCACATGCTAGCGAGGTGTGGAGAAAGGAAAACAGTCCTTTATTGCTGGTGGGAATGTCAACTTGTACAGCTACTTTGGAAATCAATCTGGTGCTGTCTCAGAAAATTGGGAACAACTCTACTTCAAGACCCAGCTATACCACCCCTGGGCACATACCCAAAAGATGCTCCACCATACAACAAAGACATTTGTTCAACTATATTCATAGTGGCTTTATTGATAACAGCCAGAAACTGGAAACAACCCAGATGTTCCTCAACTGAAGAATAGATAAAACTGTGGTACATCTTCACAATGGAATACTATTCAGCTATTAAAAACAAAGACATCATGAAATTTGCAGACAAACAGATGGATCTGGAAAGATCATCCTGGGTGAAGTAACCCATACCCAGGAAGACAAGCATGGTAACACTCACTTGTAAGTGGATATTAGCCATATAATACAGAATAACCATGCTATAATCCACAGACCTAAAGAAGCTAAGTAGCAAACAGCACCCTGGGGGCAGGAGGAAATGCTTAATTCTCATTCAGAATTGCAAATAGAATAGACAGCAAAAGCTGCTGAAGAGAGGAAACAGACTGGCACCTGAAAGACTCCACCCACCAGAGGATCAAAGCATGTGCTGAGACTCACAGCAAAACTTTGGGCAGAATGCAGGGAGTCTTACGGGGCATGGGGGGGCGGATAGAAGGATCCAGAGAGGAGCTCCACAAGAAGATCAACAAAGCCAACAAATCTGATCCCAGGGGAGCCTGTGGAGATTGATGCACTGACCCCAGCTCTTTCCTAACAGATAACAGAAGTTCCCCATCTGAACCAATTTATTGCATCCTAAGTGTAAGCTCCAGCTATACCTTGGATTCACAAGAAGAGGCCAACGATGTATCAGCAGTGTCTGCCTTAAGTAGAGGACAAAAGATAGGACAGCCCCATGTGAAGTATTTGCCTGCAAAATTTACCTTCCTAAGAATCTATCAACTAGCTGGGCAATGGTGGCACACTCTTTTAATCCCAGCCCTGAGGAGGCAAAAGCAGGCAGATCTCTGAGTTCATGGCCAGCCTACTCTACAGAGTGAGTTCCTGGACAGCCAGGGCTACACAGAGAAAACTTTTCTCAAAACAAACAGACAAAGAATCTAACAACTAATGGATTAAATGAGGACCAAAACTAATTCTCCACTCCTTCCAAATAGCAAAAAAGAAGGAACACTTCAAAACACCTTTTATGGGGGGGGGGGGGGTAGTGTGACTCTGATACCAGACAGACAACGATGCTAACAACATCAAAAACAAACAAGCATAGTCCAGTAGCCAACATGTAAAGCAAAGATGTAAAAACTATAAAATAAAATACTATCAAATTGAATAAAAAGGCTCAGAAAAAGGATCATGTGCCATGGTCAAATAGGACCTATCCCAGGAATGTAAGGCTGGTTTCACATATGCAGTCCTACAAATGTGATACGTCATATGAACAGAATAAAAGGCAAAATAAATAAGTCATCTCTAGTAGAAGCATGGAAAATGTGAGAAAGTTCATCAGCCTTTCACACTAAAAACTTTTTGTAAGTTAAGTACAGGAGGATGTATCTGAATACATAAAGACCACATATAACCTATAGCTAATACAAGCAGTGCTAAAAGTTAAAAGTCTTACTTCTAAGGTCAGTAACAAGACGATGCCAAGTCTTGCCATTTTTATTAAACACAAGAAGTAGTAGAAATTCTAGCCAAAGTGAGTAGGCATGAAAAGGAATACAAGGCATTTAAATTAGAAAGGAAGATATTAAAGCATCTGTGTTTGCAGATGACATGATCTTATGTATGGAAACCTCTAAAATTTGTCCCCCCCCATTCAAATTATAAATAATTAATTGCTATCAGTAACATTTTAAAAGTGTGCTATCCAAAAAAGTTGAACTCGAAGTAAAGAGTAGAATGGTAGATATCAGAGACTAGAGGAAAGGGCCAAGTTAGAAACTCAGTGATCAAAGGAATTTTAGTTAGCTAGGAGTACTATGCTCAAAAGATCTAAGTTATGGTCAGTAACTATATGTTGCATAACATTTATCTATTCAGTGTGTGTGTGTGTGTGTGTGTGTGTGTGCGCGCGCGCGCACGATTGGGGCTTGCATACCAGGGCACACAAGTGGAAGTCAGAGAACAATTTGTGGGAGTCGGTTCTCTCCATTACCCATGTGGGTACTGGGAATATGAATTCAAGTCTTTGGACTTGGAGGCAAGAATTTTTACCCACTGATCTATCTTGCCATCTCCCGTATATTATTTTCTTTAAAAAACATAAACACTAAGAGATTTGACTTTGTGTGTTCCTCACAAAAAATGATGAATATATGCAGCATGTACATTTAGTCATCCATTCCCCAATTCAGAATTTCAGAATATATTACATATGATAAATAAACACAATTTTATTTTTCAGGTACAAACAACTTTTTAAACTTTTAAAATCCTAGATGACGAATTAGTGCTTATCAATATGTGTGTGTGTGTGTGTGTGTGTGTGAAATAGGATTTCTCAAAATAATACTAAATCCAAAATGACTGAACATTTTTAGAGTCATCAAATGAAAGATGAGTAAAGATATTAAATTTACTCAATGGAGTGTTCCATAACCTAATTTTGACATCAGCAGGCAGGAGGTGGGTACACAAGGTATCTTTCCCAATTTAGTGGCTCCAAACACTTGGAAAAGCACAGGTCTTTTCAGGCAGCAAAGCCACAAAGAGAAGAAAAAGCAAAATGATCAGGAAAGATGGAAAATCTAGGCTAGTCGGTGTCATGAATCCCTCCTCCTCAGGTGAGGTAAGTGTGGCCTAGCCAGCTGCCAGGTCCCCTGGCCTCACTTCAGGGAGGGACTGCCAGCCTGTGATGTCTGAACAGCCCCCACATGGTCTGAGACTGTGCCACAGCGGGGGCAGATGCAGCTTCCGCCACTCGCCTGATAATGATATCATTTAGCTTGTGGGTTCCTTTGGCTGGTTTTTGTTTTATATGCTACAGGAGTTCTCAATTAGCCGTGTTCGTCCACCATCTGCTGGGGAGAAGGATGGCACTCAGGAAAGGCAGCCACCCGGCATCCTTTTCTCTCAGAACCAAGAACAGGATGGCTTGGCCTGTATACTGAATTACTGCTTCTCAACTGACGAGGCAGAAACAACAGGGATGGGTAGAACCTGACGTTCACCAACGAAAGAAGAGAAGATCTCAAGCTAGGAAGAGAGCTCACTGGAACAGTGTTCTCCATGAAAGCTGGGGGATGTGGGTTTGACCTCCAGAAGCCACATAAAAGGCCAGGACTACTGGAGTGTCCTTGTAATCCCAGGGCTGGTGTGCACACATAGAGAGACAGAGCGAGAGCAGACAGAGAGACAGACAGAGACAGAGAAAGAACTCATCTCTAGCTCCACAGGGCCTCTTTTGCTGATCTCTGCCAGGTACACCCAGAGGCATCCCACTCACCCTCTAAACATCAGCCTTGCAAAAGCCTGGACCAAGCACCTCAGGTGTTCTCCCAGGAAGCAGGGTGAGGGTGGCGGCCCTGATGGTGTTCTTGGGCCAATAAGTGCTCCAAGTTCCCACTGTCTGCTTTCCAAATTCATTAACAAATGTTTCATGCAAGAAACCCTTGTCAACGAAACAAAACTGAGTAGTGCCACTGCTAGGTGTTTGGCCAAGAGAAACAACAAACAAACAAACAAACAAACATTTCAGTGTGTGTAGCCACTGGTAACAGGAAACAAAGTTCCATCACATGGTGGTACATCCATACAATGGAATAGCACTCAGGAGTGAGGGGCACAAACTACTGATCCATCATGACTAAACTTCGTAAAACATGGTTAAAGGAAAGAAACCAGAGACACAAGAGGACCCTTATTACAGAGCTCTGTCTTAGTTAAGGTTTTATTGCTGTGAAGAGACACCAAGACCACGGCAACTCTTAGAAAGAAAAACATTTAATTGGGGCAGTTTTGAGGTTTAGTCCATTATCATCATGGTGGAAAACACAGTGGCACACGGGCAGACATGGTGCTGGAGAAGCTGAAAGCTTTACATTTGGATCCCCAGGCAGGGAGAGACTGTGTGTTACACTGTGTGCTACACTGGGCGTAGCTTGAACATATATGAGACCTCCACAGTGACACACTTCCTCCAACAAGGCCGCACCTCCTAACAGTGCAACTCTGCTACTCCCTACGGTCAAGCATTCTAGCACGTGAGTCTATGGGGGCCCTTCCTATTTAAACCATCACAGGTTCCACTCTTGTAAAGTTGTTGAAAATGTATGGTCTTTAAAGTGATGGCTTCAGAAATTTGGGAGATGAGAAACAATATTGGTTATAAAGTTATGGGTAAATTTGGGTAGCTGATAGAAATGCCTTTTGGTGATATTGGCTCCATGGGTATGTATATCTGTCAAATTTTATTAACCATTACCCTTAAAATAAGTGACTATTATTGCATATAAATCATACCTATTATTTTTTAATCAAACAAGTTTCTAAATAAAACCCACAGAAACTTTCAGAGCCATGCAAAAAAAAAAAAAAACAAAAAAAACAAAAAAAAAAAAAAACTTTTGTGGGTTTAATTTTCATGTGCCTTTGTGCATTTTAAATTTTAAGGAGTTACGACATCCAAGGTTTTCCAAGTTTTCCTGACAAGAGACTCAATATTTTTTTAATTATGCAGAGCATCCATTAGAATCTTAAGGAAACAGGTAGAGAGCATTCCATTAGAGAATCACCAATCTGGATACAGCAATGCCCTCTTCATCAGCATCTTTGGAAACTGAAGCACACTCCAGAAAGGAAGGCTGAGCCTATCTTCCTGGGGGAATTTCCTACAGATCAAGGCCCACCAGGTGTAGGCATGAGTGTGAGGTGGGGAAGGAGAGTTGCTGGGAAAGGACACAGGAGCTGGAAAGCCAGATAGCCTCCCAGGGTGCTCTGGTCACTTATCTATTCATCCAACTGACAGTCATTCAGCCTGCTGGGCTCTCCACCAAGGGCTAAGAGCATGACTCTGGTATTGCCCTGCCCGTAAACTCATAGCCTTCTCACTCCAGTTAAGAGCCAACCTTGTAGCTATAATTTTCTTTTTATTACTACCTGGCAGGAGAAGGGGCTGGCTCTCCAATGCTTAGCTATTGCATATTAGTGTATCTGTCTGCTCAGGGTGGACACCAAATCCAAGTGTCAGCTCTTCCAAGGCCTTCCCAGGCTTGCTCATTGGTCAGCAGAGGGTAGAGGGAATCAGCACTAGGTGGAAGAATTTGGAGGATGGGGAGGAGAGAGAGAGGGAAAGGGAGGGAGAGATTCTTATCTCATTTCATCTCAAGTTATATCAAATCGTCCTTACTCCTCCAGGGGCCTGTCTTGTCACTCAGCTTCATTGAAAACCCAGGCAAGACAAGAGCATCACACAGATGGCTGCACAGAACATGCATATTTTGTTAAGTGGGTGAAGCCCTGGTCTGGAAGTCCAGCTGGTCATTTTGCTTGTCTTCCTGACATGGCTACCCGTCATATGTCCAGAAACTACCAAGAAGCATAGTTCATATCCAGGATAAGGGCTGAGTGTGCGTGAATCCAGAGATTCTGGTCTCAAGTGCTACAGGCAAGTGCTATGTCCTTTCCTCCTGTCACTAGAGATGGGGGGTCAGCCCAGGAGCACAGCAGACTCTAATCACCTCTTTCTGTATTCTATACACCTCACCTGTCATGAAGCCACTGAGGTCCCTAAGCCTCCAAGGCTTAGAGACAACAAAACACAGGTAGTTGAGCAGAATTTATAACATATGCCTGCCTTCTGTGCTAGCTCCCTTGATTTCTCAGAGGATGGGTTCAAAGAGGGCAGCCAGATCTCTGGAAAGTTGCAGAAAACTTTGTCAGGTGTCCACTGCCCAGTACTTTGGGATGTGGAGTCTGCCACCCAGCACAGGAACCCCAACAGTTATGTTTGCTTTTCAAGGTTCTGTGGCTAAGCGTCGGATGAAAAGCTGGGGTTCATACAATTGAGAGATGACCACTCAAGACCTCAAAACCTGGGAACATGAGCACTAAAGGACATAGCAGAAGCCTTCACTTTCCAGAGTGGCAGAGCCTCCTGCAGTGGGTTGGGCGAATACAGTGGAATCCTGAGGTCAGCAGTGACCGCGGGCTTCCCCCCAGGCTAGCTCTGTGCCTCTGGCAGCAATTGGCTCCCTAGTCTTCCTTGATTCTGTTGGTTTTCTATAGCTGAATCTAGGACCCCTTTGACAAACTCCCACCACCTTGGGAGTGCTGACCATCACGCCACCCACCACACTGTGACCCATGCCTTCCTATTGCAGCGAACCATCAGCTGTCGAACAATTTGTTCCAAGACCCCTTAGCACTCTTCAAAATTTAAGATCCTTAAATGGCTCCTGTTTATGTCTATTAAAACTTACCATGGTAGAAATTAAAGTCAAGACAAACACACACACACACACATACACACACACACACACACACACACACACGAGCCATTTAGAAATGAAGGATTGCTCATGGATAAGGCACTTTCCATGCAAACAAGAGCACCTGAGTTCAGATCCCCAGAACCCATGTAAGGCTTGGTATGGCAGCAACTGCTTATAATCCCAGCAGTCCTGTGACAGATGCTGGAGAAGTCCGCCAGGTCTGTGAGCCCATGAGGCTGATGTGAACTGTTACAAACAAGGAGAGCCTGCCTCAAACAAATGATAAGGTGAAGATCTATACCAGAGATTGTCCTTTGACTCCTACATATGTGCTGGTCATGCACACGCCAACACCACCCACACACATACACTTGTAAAAATAAAATAACAATCACAGTAATAATGAATGCATTCCACTTCTCATGGCATGTTGATATAAATTAAGCATTTTATGAAAAATAGTTACTCAAAAATACAAAAAAAAATAGTGTAATGAATATAGCATTGTTTTATCCCAGTGCTCTGGGACTTGTCTATCTGCCTCTACCACCAGCCTGGGTAGTACACCATCACAAAGCTTTGGAGCATTCTACCACACTGCCATCACAGAGTCAGAAAGATGAGCATTCAGGTGATATTGTTATAGAACAGATCTTTGACCTCATATACCCCTGAAATGAACCTGGAAGCCCACAGGAGTTTATGGACCACACATTGAGACTAAGGACTTGAAGGCATCCAAACAGGACCACAGAGCCCACTAAAGATCAAGGTAGAAGCTTGTGGAGAAGCAAGGGCCACGGTGCCCCAGTGTGGGAGAGGTGGAGGACACCACCAGCAAACTGATTGGCTGCAGTTATAACCCTCACCCCAAGGGACCATATGTTCCATGAAGAGATTGTCTGGTGATGCACTTTGCTGCCCTAGCCCACAGCGCCAATCCCAAGTGCTCGACAGCTCTGTGTTGAATGAATAAATGAAGGAAAATGTATGTGTGTATGCATGCATGTATGTATGTGTGTTTAAGACTTATTAAAATTATTTTCAGAAAATGGAAATAAAAAAGAACACAGAGACATAGGTAATGAACTGTAGCCTTGGACCACACGGCCATCTGGACAAACAGGCGAAGAGCACCTTGGTAAGAGCATTACCAACTTGTGCTACCTCCCAAGGTCTCAGAGAGGTCACCACTTCAGAGGCACCCTGCACGGTTGCACAGAGGCTTACAGAAAGGCTTGTTCTTGAAGGACCACGTGTCAATACTGTATCCTTAGAAACCTCCTCCTTGGATCTCCTGGAGTCAAACTTCCTACCACTGTAACATCTGCAAGGAGGCTGAACAATCACCCAGTTATTTCAAGTTGTTGACTCACAACAGGCTCATTACATCAGGTGGACCCTTCCACTGTGGTATGCAGCAGAGTAGAATTTCTTCAGATGGTGCAAAGAAGAGAGTTAGGTTCAGAAGGCGAGGGAGACTGATAAGGCGCGGAAGTTGCTATAATGTGCTGTTACCTGGATGAAGCATGGCTGTTGCACTCATGGACTCCCTGCAGTTATGGTTGGCTACACAAGATCAGTCGGTATTCTAGCAGGCAGTACTAACTGGACTCAGTGGATTACTAAAACTATAGATAAATAAAAATAAAGGTAATGAAAGGGGAAGGACAAGAGGAAGAGGTGGAGTCCATGAGGACTAGGAGGCGAGAGTTGAGGTGGAGATGATCAATGTATTGTCAAAGAATAAATAAGAGTTTTAAAAGATTTTTTAAATGAGGGCAACGCTAGAAGAGTCAATGTCATTACCCTCTTCCCCCTACCCACACCCACCCGCTCCTCCTCAGAGTCTATGACCCTGGGCATAGCCAGAATACAGCCCAAGAATCTGTTAGCACCCAGTCCCTACTTCCAGGCATGCTAAGTGTGGATCTCACTTAGCATTCCTGAATCTTATGAGACACCCCCTCCATCCTAAACCACTTTCTACCCATTGGTTATGCCGCTTTGAGGAAGGCTTTTGTCATTTGCAACTGAAGTGGCTTTATCAGTGCCTAGCCCACCTATAGAAGCTGCTCCCGCAGGTAACCTGTGTTTTCGCCTCTTCCCAGCATTTGCCCAGACAAACCCTGCTGGGAGCCTCGGGACTCAGATGGAAAAGCAGCCAGTCATTACGACTATGATCTTCTAGCTGACCAGAAAATTCCCAGCCTGCCGAGTGAGCTCCTTCACACTAGATGGAAAAGTGAACCCTGTTACCTCTCTTCCAGAAAATGAAAGTGGTCAGGAGGAGAAAAAAAAAAACTTTCATTCTTGACATGATCTAAATGCAATTATAGCTCAGTAGATCCATGAGAAAATTGACAAGAGCCAATCCTTTGCACAAGGCATGCTCTGATTTCATGCCATCAAATTATTTTTAAAGGGCATTAATATCACAAGCTGATGACTTTTAGCCCTGAGCAAATGATGCATTTTAATGTCTCTTTACACACAGCTCTTGGCCAAGTGAAGCTGTCTTCTGCAAAGCTTTAGCAAACATTTACATTTCAAAACTCAACAGAAGGGTTGTTGTTGAGCTTTTTGCTCTTTCTATTTTTTTCATATACGCTCAGGCTAGATAAATCATATTTCACATGATAAGTGGTGTGTAGCATTTCTCTACTAACCCCTGGCATACCTTTAGGAGGTAGCTGCACCTGGGCTTCAAGCCTGAAATCTGAAGATTGATTTTGAAAGTGAGAGAGAAATGCAATGGCATCTTCAAACAACAGTTTGTTTGCAACTCACCGTAAACTGACCTTGTGTGACATGCTGTGCCTTGTGCTGTGTGTGGGTTGGAGCAGGGCTCTTGGAAAAGAATGGCCAGTGGTTATCACTTACATTTCAAGTCACATGCTGCTGACTCCTCCCACTCCGACATCACCATTGAGGTTAGATGTTTAAAGGCAGGAGTCCCACCCTCCCTCACAGGGAAAATCTGCTTTCAGTTCTATGCCCACCTCTCCCTCTGCAGTTGACATGGATGGGAGGGAACTTAGTAGCTAGGGCTTAGCAGATGCTCACGCTGAAACCCAGGCTGAGAACAGTCTTGTCACTGAGCTAGGTACAAGCTACCAGGCCAACACAATCTGTTTCCTCTAGTGGTCACTCATCCTGGCAGTTCATCTCTCCCACCTATGTCTTCTCCCCAATATTTATCTGTCTTGTGTCTTCTCTGGATACACCAGACCATAGAAAGCTGTAATAGATATGTCATTCCCCTGAAACAATGCCTTTGCGGGCTGTCTATACTGTTGGTATTTGGACAATGGCGGACATTGGGTTAGGCCTGAAGGGTGGTACTGGAGAGTCCATGGGGAATCTTTCAGGAAGCAAAGTGCCTCCCTGCTTCTCTTCCTTCTCCATCACAGACCCACTGAGATGGTCACCATGCAGCATGTGTCATGGTGACCGTGAAAGGAGGGAGAGACCAAACACACCCTACTTCCCCACCTTGCTAGAAGCTGCCCCAGGCTCTACTTTCTCCTCTGGAACGCCTCCCATTCCTCTTCTCCCTCAAGTCCAACACAGGACCCAGTTTTTGCATAGGTCTTCCTAAATGCTCTAAGTATAAGCAAAGCACAATTTCTAGCTGTGGTTTTCTAACAGTCCCTCAGCAAAGAAAAAGCACAATCAGAGGAGAATCCACAGCAGAGGAGAATCCACAGCAGAGGAGAATCCACAGCAGAGGAGAATCCACAGCAGAGGAGAATCCACAGCAGAGGAGAATCCACAGCAGAGGAG
>NW_026596125.1:7865000-7883609 GCF_907164565.1 Psammomys obesus | reverse complement strand
CACAGCAGAGGAGAATCCACAGCAGAGGAGAATCCACAGCAGAGGAGGCAAGAAGGGTAGACTGTAATTTTCTATGTTGGAGTCAGGCCAGTGCCACCAACCTGGGTGATTAAACCAGCTTATTGCTCTAGGAGTATTCAAAGCCCATGTCTACCAAGGGCTTTGATTATATCTCTTACCCTGGACTTGAACCCTGGGCTAGCAGAACCAAGGACATCCACCAAGGACAGAGAATCAAAATGAAATTACGAGGTGAGCTCAAGAAAGCCCAAAGTCCACCTGGTCATCATGTTGCTATTGCAGGGAGGCTGTTTCAATGACCCACTAACCTGCCCTTTCCAAGAATGCCCGTCCCTGGTTTTATTTAAAGGATTCTTCTGTTCAAAATAGAGCAATCTGCTGCCATGGAGTTCTGAAGGCCCCCTGCAAATCTCAAGACACAGAAATAACTCCTGACTTGCCCACTTTCAGGCCTCTGTATTTTGTGTCCTGTCATTCTGAAGCACGTGCAGATTCAATGTTCTTTGCATCTTTCTGGGTTCCAAGACTAGCTCCATCCTTGGAGTTCAGCTCCACCAGACACAAATGACCCTCATGCTCTAGAACTGCCTGGTTGTCTGTCCAAAACGAATCAGGTACAGACCCAACCTCTTGTTCTCATATTTGATTATTTTAGAAGGAGACAGAGAAGGGTCATGGCTAGCAATGGAACGAGAAAGGACCAAGGAAACGTGCCCCATATTCTTCCTGTCTAAGCCCCTTATCAAGGTAGTTTGTTCACAAACCAATGTCTACCTATGATCTCTGTCTGGCTGGCGAAAATCCTGAGTTTCTATCATTTATATGAGTGCCAACTGTTCCGCCACTGGAATCATCTAAGATAAGCTGCCAGTCACACAAATGCAGGTGTTCATGTCCAGATTATAGGAAGCAAGCTGCAAGCAGTTCCGCCTTGCAGTGCTTCCGCTCCCACAGGTACACTGTGCATGCCTGTTACTCACCACCTCCAGCCCTCACCCACTCACACTCTACACACTACTCTTGAAGAAAAGTGTGTAGCTAGAGCTTTAATCTCTCAAGAAAGGAGCCCTGGTGGTCTGTCCTCCCAACAGGACAGCCTGCAGCTGCAGTGAGAGAAGGTAAAGGCTGGTTCACCCTTCAGGTCCATATGCAGAGCCTCCATCTTTCATGCTCCTGCAAACCACTGTGACGCCATGCTGTGGATACTCACTGCCTCCCCACAGTGATGTCCCCACCACATGCTGTGTGAAACCTAAACGTTGATAGAAATACATGATTTTTTTCACCCTCAAAAATTTCACTATTAGTTGGGAAAAAAGTAAGATCTACTTGGTTAGAGCAAATTCTATCAGGGGCACAGGGAAGGCAGTCCATGAAAGGTGATGGGATGGGATCAATAGCATCTGAAATAGAGGGCTGATGAGCAGTAAGCAGAAGAAAAAGCATACATTAGGTACTCTTCTTGCTTTGACAAAATGCCTAACAGAACAATTTAAGAAAAGGAGGGTTTATTTAAGCTCACAGTTCATGGTTGCAGTCCATCACGACAAGGACAACCTGTAAGCAGGAGCATGGAGCAGCTGGGCACACAGCATCCACAACCAGGTGCCAAAAGAAGACTGCTGCTTGGCCTGTGTTTCTCATTTTATTTGGCCTGGAATCCTCAAGCCTGTGGTATAGTATGAACCCACATTTCGGGTGGATCTACCCACCACAAGCTAATCTAGAAAAGCCCTCACAGACGTCATCACGTCTTCGCTTCCACAGTGATTATAAAGCTTGCACTGCACCCTCACAATGTGGGAGTGCCAGGCATATACCTGTGGCCCAGGCTGCTCCCTTGAGCTCTGGTTTACAAGTTCACATGCTTACTGGGCTTCTCCAGGGAGAGTGTGTATCACTCACATCTCGCCAGAGCCAAAAGAGTGGGAACACCCCCCCACACAATCCTCCACAGTGCTTTCCATAATAAGCTTTCCTCAATAAGCTCAACACCATCCACTCAAACCCAGGGTCGGTTTTCCATCTCATACCCTGGTATAAACCAACTAGTAGTCAGCTAGCTTGCCTCTCTCTCCTCTCTCTCTCTCTCTCTCTCTCTCTCTCTCTCTCTCTCTCTCTCTCTGCCACTGCCACCTCAGGCTCTCTGGGATCTACAACAGCACCTAGAGGGGTTGGAAAACAGGTGACCTCACCCCATGGCCCTGTGGCATAAGGTATGAAACACACTCTTTTTCCTGTGATCTTTGTTCCACTGAGGTCCTCCTCAGCTTCAGCCCATCTTCCAGACTTGAATGTTCTGACTTCAGTCTGCATATGACTTGCTGGCATTCCTTAGCTTGCCTTTTCTCTTTGTTTCTTAAAAAGGGGTGTGTGTGTGGGGGGGTAAACATTCACAGTGTGACTCTGAGAGCGGCCAGAAGCCTATCCCCATGCCATAGCATGTTCCGAGGTCCACAACCAAGTTTTTGAAAGGGGCGGGAGGGTTACCTCTAGGGTCTTCCCTCCTTTTAGGTGTCTCCTTTTCATTGTGGATTTCCTCACTAGACAAACAGAAACGGCCAGGAACCCAGCACAGGGAAGGAACGGAAACCCTTTGGCGCCCCCTTGTGCTCACATCTAGCTAACCAGCTGAGAAATGCCGCGGAGGAATGGACACTTCTGACTCTGGAAGCCAGAAGGCAGCTCCCACACTCTGCAAAGGAGAGCCTGAAGCAGGAAAGAGGAGTTCCAGGTGCCGACCTTAAGGACAGATATGCACCCACTACCTGCAGAGAAGGATCCCTGGTTAAGATCTGTACCAGCCAGTCCCTCTAAGTCTCAGCTTCCCACTGGATTCTTGCCCAACCATCCCAGTAAAGTGTAGTGAGATAGTATTAAAAACGTAGATGCTGCTTAAAAGAAAAGCATGTTATACAGGTGTGCTGATGCAGGCCTGCAATCTCCCCTGGGAGACCGGGGAAGGAGGGTTTGCAAGCTTGAGGCCAGTCACAGCTACACCACGAGACACTAGCTCAAAAAAAAAAAAAAAGTAAAAAGAAAGTGAGACGGAGGAAGGTAGGAAAGAAGGAGAGAGGATAAGAAAAAGGAAGGAAGAGAGGAGGGAATAGGGGAGTCATACACAGAGTCTTGACTTGCTTCTGCCTTGCTTCCTTGCCTAGTCATCCAAACTCTGTGTGATCACAGAATGATTCAGCCAAGATGGCAGCAAGGGTGTGTTTGAGATAATGTATGTTTGACAAAGAGGCACCCATATGTCGCTTATCATGATACAAAACTACACTGGAGAAAATGTCAATGACAAAATTCCGGAAGTGGTGAGTACTGGTGGTGTTGGCATCCCCCAACCCCAGGGGGACTCCAAGGCAGATGCTGGGAACTGCACTGCAAAGGAGGAGGAGCTGGGTTAGAAGTCACGTGTCTATGAGTAAGAAAGCTAATCCTGACCTCCTCTCTACATCCCTGAACCTATTGCAGCATCCAGCACTGAGGGACACTCAGGAATGAATGAGCTAACAGGCACCCTGGTGGCCTCTGTGTTCACTACATGTTTGCAGTCCTGGCACCTCCCACTCAGGAGCATCTTGACTTCCAGCCGGGGGACCTTGCCCCTGTCCCCTGTGGGTCTCAGCTCTCCTCTTTTATTATGAGGACAGTGTGGAAATGAACATGGACAATTCTATCAGGAAGTTCCCAGGCATTACCACAGACCAATTAAGTAAAGATTTCTATGGTTCAGACCATGTACTAAGAATCGTTCTTTTTAAAGGTCCTGGCTCATCTTGTGCACAGAGGGTAAAAAAAAGAAGGGTTCTGATTCGAGCTGCCCTTTGCCTAGACAGCAGGGATCATGTACTATGAACAAAGCCAAGGAAGTTTCAATGTTGCTGCCCAAGGGCCCTCAAGCCCAGCCCAAAGGGAAGAGGGATGTGAAGCCCAGAATATTAGAGTGTCCAGTTCTCACCTTCATGGAGACCTGGCTTCGTAATAGCAGAGAAGGAAACTGGACCCCCAAGGGGCTAGATCTGCCTTGGCCAGGGTGATCCGTGAGGACATTTGAGAGTAGACTGCAGCAAATGCAATGCCACAAGCACAAATTCTCAAGTGGCTGTTCCAGTGCAGGCCAGCCTGGAGGGGGCAGGGGTTGGGTGGAGATCCTAGCCTTCAAAACACTGAGCAGAAACTGGGCTTTTGACTCAAACAGCCAGACGTTTGAGGGGCTGCTGCCTTGCACAAAGAACCCACTATTCTTTTCAAATTATGTTTTCAAAAGACACTAATGTATTTCATACGCAGCACACGAACCTAAATTCAATCTGCCACACTGTAAGTTTTTGCTTTTAATTTAAAGCCTCCAGGCTTCAACTAATTTAAGGGACAATCTGGTGACAAAAAGGAGACCATCTTCTTAACATAAATATCGTTAGCATCAGACAATGCTTCCCAAATTTCAACACAAACTGAGACTTCCCAAACTTTCCCTACACCTTTGGGATCCTTTAAGCTAGGCCTCTGAGCATAGAAAATGGTCTGTACTCTGATAATGAGTCCTGGCTGTGCCCATGTCTTCTAGTTCCCACCAAGCCCTTTGTTCATTTAATGTCTCCGTGTTCTTAACCATTACATGGATGCCTTTGAAACCTCAGAATAAACATGAGCACCATCCTTCACTTTGCCACGTTCAAAGAGTGATCTGACCGTGGTCCTGCTAGCTCTGGGACAGAACAGCACACATCAGGTTCATCAACAAGCTCCAAGCTGAGATCAGAAGTCTCACCCCGCTCAGGGTACCAGTGGGTTGGCAGCAACAGACAGGAGCAGCTGCAGACCAGCCCTTTGTGTCTGACGGCTCTGTTTCAAGGCTCATTGCAGACAGGCCTGGCTGACGAGCTTCTGGAAATGGAAGCCCTGGCTCGAAGAGAAAGAACATAGATTGGCATCTGTCTTAACGACATCAGTACATCCAAGCAGGTGCTCTGAGCTCCACACTGTAGGTATCCCGCAGTGGTCACGGCAAAAGTAAGCTGTGGCCCCTAGCACTGACTTTTCAGTATCTTCTCTCTGGGATCTGAAAACAGATTCAGCTATTCAGATGTGAAGTAGCTTGTTTTTAAAAAGCCTGGCTCCCACAGTCTTCATGCCCTTCACCTCCACCTTTAAGAAGTACTTGTAGCCTTTCCCCATGCGTTTTGGCACCTCTGCTGTTATTGACCTTGTTCGGCCATATTGGCGAGACTTTCTGGGTGTAGCTTCTGACACTACTAAGAAGTACAGTCTCACAGCAAACCCCTCAGTCCTCTGGCTCCTACACTCTGGATGCTCCCTCTGCAGTGCTGAGCCTTAGGTGCGAGAGCTGTTGTGTAGATGTAGCCGTTAGGACTGGGCTCCACACTCTGTATTTGTAGTTTTCTGTAGTGGTCTCCGTCTGTTGCAAACAGAAGTTTCCTTGATGAGGAGTGAGGACTACGCTTATCTGTGAGTGCAAAGATAAATATTGTGAATGTACTTAGGGATTATGCTGGTTTAGTAAAGTGGTAGTCGTGGATTCTTTTCCAAGATTCCACAGATTCTCTAGCTCTGGGAAGCGGGTAGGTTTCCAGTACCTGGCATGGTTTCCCTCTATTTGAGCAAGCCTTAAGTCCAATTTTAGAGAGCTGCTCGTTACTGCCCAGGTGTGAATGCCACTTCTGCACCCTTAGGGTTACCGTGCCATGGTTGTTGTGGTGGTGGTTCATAGGCAACATAGCTGAGTGGGGCTGTCGGTTGCTTCCCAGCTTTGGAAACGTGCATGCTGCCCTCTGGTATCATGGAAGCCAGCCTTCTTCAACCTTAATCAAAGAACTAAAGGCAATTAAGGAATGCTGAGAACGGGAAAAATACTCTTCCCCCGGGAAGAACACAATAACTGGCTATCCAAAAACAAATAGCCCTGAAAATGTATGTACCAATGACACTATACACACAGAGAAGGAAGGTTGTATTTATGGATATATATGTTTATACATTTACACATACGCATGTAACAACAATCAATGAAAGAAAAAGGGCTGCATGTTTGAAAAAGAGCACAGAGGGAGAAGCAGATGGAAGGGTTTGGAGGGAGGAAAGGGGAGAGGGAAATGATGATGTCATTGTACTATGCCCTCAAAAATAAAAGAAATTAAAAAGTAGTCCTTGCAGCCTCCACCAAAAAGCTAACCCAGGAGGCAGGAGATATGCAATCCAGACCTGCTCCCATAAGCAGTTTTGCAGAAACACTCCATTCATTGTATGTACTCAACCTGAATTCCCTAAAGAAAAAAAAAAACAAAAAACAAAAAAACAGAAACTGTTTCTGACAGGAGACTTGGGGATTTCTTCAACAAACTCCCATTCTCTGATACAAAAGAAAATCGAAGAGCAGAGAATTACTGGGGCTTCCATCTAGAAGTCTCCAACAAATGTGGTTCGGTGGTGTCCTAGTTTCTTTTTCTGTTGCTGTGATGAAACCACCCTGACCAGAAACAAGTTAGGGAAGAAAGGGTTTGTTTGCTTACAATCCCAGATTACAGTCCTCTGTTTTGGGCAGTCACATCAGGATTAAAGCATCATGTCCTTGGGCAAGAGCGAAGAGAACAAACACCTGTGCCTTGCTTCTGCTTCTGCTTAGATTGCATTCTTCCCTTTTACACTGTTCAGGGCCCAGGCCGGGAATGTGCCACCCACATTCAAGACCAGTCCTCCTGCCTCAACTAACAGTCTGGACAATCCTTCACACACACGTGGGCCAGCTTAACTAGATAATGCCTCACCCTTTGTGGACGATTCTAACTTTAACTTTGGGCAAGTTAAAAATTAAAAATAACCATCTGGCTTGCAGAAATAAACTGTAAAGACTCAGCAAGGCTGGTCTCCAAGTTGGCCTCAGCCGGTGCTCAGCCAGCACACCACTCTCTGAGCCCAGCCTAGTTTACCACCCTACACCGGTAGCCTTGGTTCCTGGAGTCTATAGATTAAAAAAAAAATTCCTAATCAATTCCAGGACTACAGAGTCAGGAAGCCCTTCCTCAGAAATGCTCCAGAATCTGAAGAGATGCAGTAATCTTGTGGGGGAAACTGAGACACGATGAACATTTGAAAGAGGAGCAAAGGGAAACTACTCCCAAGTGGCCTGTACATCAAAGAAGAGAGTTAGGTGAGAGATGAAAGGAGGGAACGGTATCTCAGCAGAGAGGTCAGACTGACAATAATTCTGGATGTCAAAAAACCCACCCACTCACTAACCAACAGCTACCACCTAAATGACACTGGGCCAATTAGGATAGGATGCCCCTTCATGAATGACTGTCTGTGGTAGCAGCCCCAAAGCATACTCACTAGAAAACTCCCTGTTGGCAGTGGAAATTTCCTGTGAAAATGCTCCAGGAAGCTCTGTCTCCTACACTGGTCTTTCCTCATAGAAAGAATTACTGCACATCTTGATATGAAAGGAACCTGTTTATACCAGTGCTCCCTGGTCACCCACTTTGGTTGGAGCCTCTTCTGGGAACATCCTCACACACTAGCTCCTTTGCAAACCTGCTTGGGGAAACACTAGCATAGAGTAGTACCTCTTAACTGTGGAAGTTCTGCTCCCCAGGGCACACTTGGTAATATCTAGAGACATTTGAGGTTGCTACAACTGAGCCAACACGGAATGAATAGAGGCCATGGTCACTGTTAAGTAACTTTCGACGTCTAAAGCAGCCCTCCTCTCAAGAACTGTTGATCAATATATCGATATGGCAAGGATGAGAGGTTCTGGTCTTTCTATAGTTCTCTGACCTCCATCTCTGGCAATCTCTCCAGCTTTGTCTCTTCCAGCCAACCATCATATCTTCTTTAAACCATGACGAAGCCTTCTTTCATAGTCCATCCAGTCAATCACACAGTGCCAATATCACTAATATTACTAATATTATGCTAATGTTACTCCTTCTGAGGTTTCTAAGACCCATCTGCTTATCCAGTTTCTGTGGTTTTTCTCCCTCCTCTCTTGGTAAACAAACATAGCTCTTGTCCACCAACCCACTTCCCCTGGCCATCTTCTCTTGCTGTATCTCATGTTTCTCTAGGCAACCATGCCCCTCTCCTCCCCAGGACCCACTGATGGCAAATGCTCTGGAGAGTAAGGACACAGAAGAACTGAAGATGGTTCTTGTAGTCAAGGATATACTGAGACTATTCTGTGTGCCAGCCACAAGAACAGTGATTTCTTAGAGAGGCACAAAATTGCTCCCAAGGCAAATGCTGAGAGTGAGAGGCCCCGAGAAAGAAGTACTGTGACTGAAAGCGAGGATCTAGCCAGGCTGTCAGCAGTTTAGCTAACCGACTCTTAAACCGGCGAGGTCCAGGGTCAGGAGCAAAGACAAGCTGTGAGGAGGGAGTGGCACACTGGCAGCATGCATAGTGGCCTCACACTTAAAAGGGGACACAGAAAACAGACAGGCACTCAGGGCTGGGAGTGCCAGGCCAGTGAGGCACGGAAGCTAAGAACCAGGCTTCGAAAGACGTTACCAGAAGGTTTTGTGAAGAAGTTTAGAAATGTAGGAATAACCTCGGATCCTAATGTGTGGTAAGATCAACAGTGGGAGGGGATGAGTTAAGCAAGAAGTCAGAATTAGAAAAAGCATGCAGCTATTTTCAGTATGAATTGAAAAACGCCACTGCGACACAGGGTATTCTGGAGAGGGGACCATCTATATACCCATAAGGTAGAGATGGGAGATCTTAGCAACCATGGAAGCTGAAAGTCACACGTATTAAAATTCAGGCACACTGTCAGTGCCTGTACTCTCTTACTCAGCTGCTATGACAAAATACCAAGACTGGGAAGAGGGTAGTTCAGATAACAGACATTTGTTCTTTGACCATTCTGAAAGATGAAACTCCAAGCTGTAGTCAGGAAGCCTCTCCTTGATGAGAAAATGTCCATCTCCTCACTGGGGCATCTGGGCCCTCCCTTGTGCAAGGAGCTGGTGACTTTTCCTAAGGTGGCTTCACACATTACACACAGGAGCTATTTCAAGGCACAGGATCCTGTGTGAGTGGCAAGCAAGCAAGTATAGGGCTTAAATTCAGAGAACAGTCAGTCTTCAAAGACAGGAGGGGGTGGCAGCTTCCCAGGCCTCTATGCATGGCTCTCTGGGAAAGGAGCAGGACTTCAGTCAAGATGGAACAGAGAAGCGTGAATACTGGAATTGACCATGGTGCACCGCCACCATCCTGTCAGTCAGAACGGCTGACCGTAGCCTAGGGTTCACACCAGGAAGGCTGGGAGATACCGAGCCGGATGTGCAGTCAGATTGGACCAGACCTTAGATGGCTTTCCATATTAGGTACCATAGATGCTGGCAACCCACTCAAAGCCTTCGAGTCTAGCAATGGCTCTTGGAAAGATTGGGAGTGAGGTGCTTGCAGCGAGAGATCAGTCAGAGATAGTGTACAGTTACAAACAGCTGGAGAGTTATGATGACACAGGACTTCCTGCAATATTCTGCTCAAAGTCAAGGTCAAAAATAGCTATTACGATGTCAGTATGAATACCTCACCCCAGGAGTACCAGAGCTGTCACATGACTCACCAGCCTCAAGTGACTAATCAAAGCGCAAAAACCTAAACCTCATGCCGACAAAAATCAATTCCTCTTTTGTCCTTTGCTTTACAGATGATCTAGATTTTTCTAAGTACAGTAAAAGTAGTCAGGCAACTTTTCCAACAAGATCTCCTGCGAGAAACAGTCTCCCTTTCAATAAATAGTTTTAAGCATTCTCTCTGGTTCCTGAAGCACAGTGCTCTCTGAAGATATATAAATATCAGGTAGCAATTTTCTTTCCTGTGAGTAGGAAGCTTTACTTTAATAAGGAGGAGAGAGGCGCGGGGGGTGGGGTGGGGTAGACTACTGGAGATGAAATGAGATGTATTAGGTCGTCCTGGCTGTTTGGTTGGGTGTGCCCAAGATTGCTCCCAGCTGCACCAGCGTCATCGCCGCTGCTCAGGCTCATCCAGTTCTAAGTGATTTTAGCACATATAGTAAGTGCTCGTAATGGACTAAAAAACAGTTCTTGCTGGACACAAGTGAAGGTTTGTCTGTAGGTGCAGAAAGATGTTCATCCTATCAGCGGCCAGAGAGATCCTGGCTGTCCTTTAAGCAGTACCACATCAGGGCCATGGAAGTCATGCCCTTTGAGACGATGGCTCCCATCTAAGGGAAATCACAATGTTGATGTACATCTATCAAACCGACAGCAATCATGGTTGTGGATGAAGAACTCTGAATGTCTCCAGCATGGAGGACAGCTGTGGCCACTCTCTCTCCCTTAGGCTTGCTTTGTGTGGAGAGTGATACAAATCTTAAGCTGCTGGGCTCAGTAGGGGGATAGTAAGTCCAATTAGGTTTGCCTGTTGCTCTGCAAAGTCTGAGGCTGAGCCATCACAGGTTGGAGCATCTCCAGAACAACGACTCTCCTGAGGCTTTCACCACAACTGAACCTTTAACGAGCCACAATGCTCAGAGAACATTGTTATCACTCAAGAGCCTTGGTGGTGGTATCCACACTTAGAAACACAGGAGCAGAAAGATGAAAATGGGGTCACTCGAAGAGTCACCAGCACACCAAGCAAGTCTTGGAATTACAAGGTTGCCGCTGCCTACCAGTTACTGTACACTGGCACATGTTTCAATGTCTCTTTGATAGGTAGCATCTATGATACTTCTATCATTGCTGTTATTGTTACTTTACATCAAGAGCAGGGTTGGCACCTCACAAATCGGTTATCATTGCCCTTCACTGTGGTTGCCATGACACTGACTATATACCAGGAAGTGAACACCTAGAAAAGTCTAGACTCCCTGCTAAAGCAATATCTACTACAAAAGATGCTAAAAGACATGTGCCTCATTACTTCCACTAAGGCCCTTTGTATTAGCTATAAGAGGTGTGTCCTCCAGCCTCAGTATCCAATGCAGCTGCCCAACCACGGAGAAAAATAATTTTTTATCTTCATTCTTCTCAAAAATATACACTTATTTGTATTTCTCTTTATATGTTTACAGCTAGGACACTTAGAACTACATTTCTGTGTCTTTGAGCAAAGCCTGTAAAACATTCAGTCATGTACTTGCCATGTTAAAAAAAAATTTTTTTTTTCTCCTTGGGGATAACTTTTCATGACACTAGAAACCTTGTCAGAGAGGAAGGGAGAGAAGTAAGGAGGAGAAACTTCGTTAAGATTGAAAAAGTTTGTTCCTGGAAAGACATTAATGTAGGTGTTGTTTTTGTTTCCTCAGAGGAGGAGATGAGATGAGAGCAGAACCCAAGCTGTATGAATGCATGGCATGGGCTAAGCCCAGAGCATTTTTATCTAACTATTCCTAGGCCTAGGCCTAAAAGATTCTAGCCTCCATGTAATCTAATCTTCTGTAACCCAAACCTTGAAGGCTTCAGCTTCTAGCCTCTGTCAGCTAACCTAAGCCTAGAATATCTCAGCCTCTGAGACTTAGTGCTGAATAAACTCATCCTTTCTAGCTCTTTCTGAACTTTTATAGCTGGTTCAACTTAGCTGTTCCAGCCCAAACTGGTCTCCAAGCTGAATGATTCAATCTGGCTTCTCTTTCAACTTCTGACTTAATTGCTCTGCTTGGCCTCAAACTAACTCTGGCAATATGTTCTAATATACCGGTTCCTTCTCATTGTCTGGCTCATTCCCTACAACCTCTCTCTAAAATTGTCCTGGATAATCACACACATTGCTCTGCTGCCCTTTTTCCCCGAACTGCCCTTAATTAGCCTCTCTTTCCTGTGCCGTTCTCAGGAAAGTTGAGAATATCTTCCTATCTCTTACTGGTTCTGTCAAATCTTTCTCTGATCATCACTTTGTCTGCCCTTTAATTACATGTCACTTCCAAACTTTTTTTTTTATAAACTAATCTTACCTTCACTGTTTGAAATTAAAGGTGTGTACTAAGGGTGTGTCTTTATTCCAGCCAGATCATACTGTAATCCAGGATATGTCTGCAATTTAGTCGTATCATGTAGAATGTTTGATCTACCAGAGCAGCCATGTTGCTGGTTAAAATTTCTCTACATCTGATAACTTCTGACCTCTCTGCCAGCACCAGGCATGCACACATACATACAGACATGCAGACAAATCACTCACGCACACTGTCTTTGTTAGTATTTCTATTGCTGTTATGAACACCATGACCAAGAACAGGTTGAGAAGGAAAGGGTTTATTTGCTTACACTTTCACATCGTAGTATATCACTGAAGGGAGTCAGGACAGGAACTCAGACAGGGCAGGAACCTGGAGGCAGGACCTGATGCAGTTGCCATGGAGAGGTGCTGCTTACTGGCTTGCTCCCCATAGCTTGCTCAGCCTGCTTTCTTATAGAACCCAGGACCACCAGCTTGGGGATGGCACCACCCACAATGAGCTGGCCCTCCCCCATCAATCATTAATTAAGAAAATGCCCTACAGGCTTTCCTACAGCATGACCTTTTGGAGGCATTTTTCCCATCCCGTCTGATGACTTTGGTTTGTGTCAAGTCATGAAACTAGCCACACAAAGTAAAATAAATATTTAAATAGAAAATTTTCTCAGTTTATATATGGCCAAGGAAACAATCAGCATAGCAAAGAGACAACTCACAGAATGGGAGAAAAATCCTCACCAGTAACACTCAGACAGGGGTTTAATATGCAGAATTTGCAAAGAATTGCATAAATTAAATATTAAGAAAATAAAACTGCTAATCAAAAATGGACAAATGAATACACAGTTTTCAAAAAAGAGACACCGATAACCAATAACTATTAAAAAATATTCAGCACTCCTATTTGTCATGAAAATGAAAATCAAAACTACTTTGAGATCCAACTTACCCCAGTCAGAATGGCTGTCATCAAGAAATGTGACAATCAATATCACAGAGGATGTGGAGAACGAGGAACATGTCATTGCTGGAAGGTACAAAACAATACAGCCATTATGGAAGTTTGGAGATTACTCAAAATTTAAAAAAGAACTATAATGTAACCTAGCTATTTCGCTCTGGACATATACCCAAAGAGTTTCACACCCTGCTATAAGATACTTGAAACCCCATGTTTATTTCTGCTTTATTCACTATAGCAAGGAATTGGAATCAACCTAGTTGTCCATCAACAGATGAATGAAATTTTGATTATATAAATGTATACATGCACACAAACATATATATATATATATATATACATACATACATACATACATACATACATACATACATACATACATACATATATGATTTGAATAGTTATGGCCTCCATAGACTCATGTGTTTGAATGTTTGAAATTTTGAATGCCATAGGAATTGGCACTATAGGAAATATAACCTGGATGGAGGAAGTGCGGCCTTGTTGGAGGAAATGTGTCACTGTTGGGGCAGGCTTTGACATCTTCTATGCTATGCCCAGCGTGGCACATAGTTTTTTTGTTTGTTTGTTTTTGTTTTTGTTTCTCCTGCCTGAAGATCAAGATGTAGAACTCTCAGTTCCTTCTCCAGCACTACATCTGCCTGCACACTGCTATGCTTCCTGTGATGATGATAGTGAACTAACCCTCTGAAACCACAAACTAGCCCTAATTAAATGTTTTCCTTTATAAGAGTTGCCACGATCATGATGTCTCTTCACAGCAATAAAGCCCAAACTAAGATGTGTGTGTGTGTTTGATTCAGTTTTATAGAAAAATGTGATCACAAAATTTGCCGAAAAATGGATGTAATTAGAATGTATAATGTCACGCGCAGCCCTCGCCGATAAGGACGACGCAGCAACAACGGATTTGTCCAGCAGCAACTTTATTGTGAGGCTCTTAACAGCAGATGGAGAAGGACCCCGAACCCTGGGTGCGTTCTGCTTAAGTAGCCAGCAGGGTGACTTGTTCGTCTGTAATTGGTGCTCCACACAAAACCCAATTAGCATGTGGTCTCCAAATGGAGGACCACACAAGCCTACATTAGCATAAGGCGGCGCATGCGCAGATCGCAAAACAATGCTGGCAAGAAGAACCAGGAAGCAGGAAACCGGCGCCATCTTGTAATGGCGGGAGTGGCTCCCGACAGTATAACATGTAGAAAAGAGAATAAGAAAAGATAAATAGTGAATGAGGAAGGACTGGGTTCAGGTAATGGACATGAGTTATGAAACAGGATATAGAACTTACTGATCTTCTAGTTCTGTCTGTCTTGGATTTTTCATTTTTGGTGGCAACTAAGTGCATGCAAATACGTTCAATAGTGAAAGTATAAAATTCAATGTGAAGCTCAACAGCTTCAGAACAGCTGCTCTAAATCTATAGATAATCGTCAACTAGACTTTGAGTCCAGTCAATTTCAGTACATGACTTTTTTACTTAAGTTTTTCACAATAAATTTTATTTTAAAAACCTAAAATCAAACAAAAAAAACATCAAAAGATGAAAACACAACATTTACAACTACGGTTGTCCATGATTCAGAATTCCAATAGCTCAACAACAAAAGGCTAGCAACCTGTATTGAAAAAATGGGAAAAAAAATTGAATAAACTTTTCTCTAAAGAAGATATACAAGGAGCTAGCAAGTATACAAATAGTAGCTAAATAAAATACAAATAAAAATCACAGGGTGACACCGCTTTGTATCCATCGAGGTGGCTATTGTTGAAAAGTAAAGGAGACTATTACAGGCAGTGGTGGAGATATGGGCCATTCCAAACCCTCATACTTTGCTGTTGGGCCACACAAGGTGCTTATGTTCTTTTATCTCCTCCCCCCGAAGCTGGAGCCACGAGGGCAGTATTAAACATTTTCCCCTTGGGTCAGAGGAATCACATTTCAACTGCTGCATGCAATTGTCTATGTAAGAGTTTGGTTTGAAAGTGTAAATGAGAAAGTTTAAGTGGGAGCGCTCATTCTCCCACTTCAATAGCTGCTGCGCTCATCTACCTCCCTTACTCATGAAGCGTCTTCATTGGCTATGGAAGACAGTTTATTGGTCCCTCAACAATCACCATACGGCCCATCATTTCTTCTCACTGTTACACATTCCGAAGAGCCCCAAACAGGCGTTAAAACCATTGTCTGTACAGGCAAGGTGTCACAACTCTGCAATACAGAAAGCTAGAGCCCCAGCATCCCTCAGTAGATATGGATGTCCACCGTGATGTGCATATTTGAAAGAATATTGATGACTGATGTAGAGTAAAGAAATACTGATACATGCCCCGGCATGAATTAAACCTGGGAAACATGAGGATAAACGAAAAAAAATCAAGATCCAAAAAGTCACAGGCTGTACAAGTCTGTTTACATGGAATATCTAAAACAGTTAAAATTCACAGGAAGAGAAAACAGCCTGCTGGTTGCCAGGGCCTGGGGGAGGCAGTCATAAAAAGTCACTGTTTTCTCTGGGGGTGATGAAAATATTTTAATCACAGAGCATTGTGAATGAACCAAATGCCACTGAGCTGCTCACTTTGAAATATTTGATTTATGTTTTGTGAATACCAATTAAACACAGAACTTGATTAAAGAAAAAACAAAATAGACAGACCAATCCATAAAGTCTGCTCCCCCACAAAATTGAAGTTATCCAAAACTACAGGCTCGGCATCCTGCCTTCTCGCTCCTGTACCTCTCCACCTCCAGCACAGACTGGTAAGCTGAGAGACAGCGAGCAGCATTTGCCTGGACAAATGAATAATTAAAGATGAGCTGTACATAACGTTGGACAAGTGAGAAATCCTAGATAGCCCTTCCCCTTTACTTTTACTTTCCCCCTTAACTCTTTTTCACTTCTTTCCCAGCTCTGAAAGTACAACTTACACATAGTTACAAATGCTAAGAAAAATGTGGCGGGTTCTCGTGCTTATTCCGAGAACCACACCTCCGGCCTGACCCGGTTCCCGCCTTGACGGACTAACACTATGGTGTGGATCGTTGCACTTGTTTCAGAGTTCTCCAAACATCCCGTGGATGATGTATCGTCTCCTCCACTATTGCTGTGGAAATAACACTCTCACGATGAGCCACAGCGAGGTGCTCCCTTCCTTTATCTCCGCCCCCTGATGCTGGGGCCGGGAGGGAGCTACTAAGCTTTGGTCTCAGGTCAGAGGAATGACATTTTCGACTACTGAATGCAGCTGTCCTTAGAAGGAGTTTGGTCCGAAAGTTCAAGTAAGAAAGCTTCAGTGGATGAGACCCTGGGCAGCACCCATTCTCCCACAGCAGTAGATGTTTGTCTTCATTTTCCCATCCTTAGTCATCAGCAGAGATGTCTGGCTGCAATGAGGATTTTCATCCGAAAATACTTCAGCTGTAAGTTCAGTTCAGGATGGATTTTTGTCACCTTTGGTGTTTACTCCTTTTGCTCATTTTGCTTATGCCTGCCTCCCTCACTAGCCTGTTACTTCCCATGGAGCAGAAATCTGTTTTTATATAAATTTATTTGTTTCTTCACTTTACATCCTGATCAAAGCCCTCTCCCTTCCTCTTCTCCTGGTCCCATGCTCCCTCCCTCTTTCCCCTTTCCCTCTCCTCCCCTTCTCCTCAGAAAAGGGGAGCCCCTCCTACAAATCTACCCAGGCCCATCAAGTCAAATCAGGACTTAGTACATCCTCTTCTACTGAGGCCAGGCAAGGCAACCCAGCTAGGGGAAAGTGATCCAAAAGCAGGAAGCTGAGTCCATGTCAGATACGACCCCCACTCCCCTTGTTGATAGGGGACCCACATGAAGACCAACCTGCCCATCAGTCACATATGTGTCATGGGCCTACGTCCAATCCATTCATGCTCTTTGGGTGGTGCTTCAGTCTCTTTGAGTCCCTAAGGCTTGGTTAGTTGACATTGCTGATCTTCTTGTGGAGTTCTTGTCCTCTCCAGGACCTTCTGTTCTTTCCCACACTCCTCCTCGACTCCCCTAGCTCCACCTAATGTTTGGCTGTGGGTCTCAGCATGTTTCATTCTGCTGTTAGAGGGAGCCTCTCAGAGGACAGTCATGCTAGGCTCCTGTCTGCAAGCAGAGCAGGGTATCATTAACAGTGTCAGGGGTTGGCTTTCTCTTATGGGGTGGATCTTAGGTTGGGCCAGTCATTGGTTGGCCATTTCCTTGTTTTGTGTTCCATCTTAATCCCTGCACATCCTGTAGGCAGGATAAATTTTGGGTCAAAGGTTTTGTGGATGGGTTGGTGTCCCTGTCCTTCCACTGAAAGTCCCACCTGCCTCAGAGGTGGCCCCTTCAGTCTTCTTGTCCCTTCCTGCTAAGAGTCTCAGCTAGAGTCACGCCCATGTCCTCCCAGGAGCCTGTTCTGTCATAAATAGCCAGCTTATCTCAGAGATGTCCTCCCTCCTTGGTTTCCCTTCTCTCTCTCAGCCCTCTTGCCTCCCAACCCTGGAGAGGGTATGGGGAGGGGAACAGGGTGGGGAGCAGAAATCTTAACCATCTTCTTCAGTATCAGGTGCTGCCTGGCATAGATGAACTGATAAATATCTATTGAATAAAATTCTGCCAAATCACCCCTTTGAGGGAGATCTGTGGTCCAAGGGCAGTTAGAAAAAGTTTAAGAGAGAGCCTGCCTGCACTTGTGACTGCTTCATTAATCAAAAATTAGTTTAAAATAATTGATTATAAAACTAGCCAGTCCTGTTTTCCAAATTTGTGTTTTCCTGGAAGGGGAGAGGAAGACACCTTTCTTCCTGCTCCTTTGGAGTCTTGACGGGAGGAGCATCAAGGCCAAGAAAAGGACACCTAATACCTCTGGGTTCCTGAGGCCATAGCTAGATAACCAGCCAGCAGTGGCCTGCTCTTCTGGAGCATCCCAGATGTTCCACTGTCCACGTTTTACTGACTTTGTGTTTCTAGTCTCGGTGGTATCCTGTAAGAACTTGGATGACGGGTCTCATTGGTCCAAGGCTTTACCCACAAGGAGACCCTTTGTCTCCTGCCTGTGTGTTTCTACTCTTCCACATACTCTGAAGAGAAGCACTTATGACTCTCCTCTTACTGAAGCAAGCACCTTGAGGAACTGTCATTTCCCCCATGCTGAGAGAAGAAAAAGGCTGAGACCTGGTGCCATCCTGAAAAGGAAGAGAATTCATACAGTTCTGAAAGCTTGGCTGACTACCTTGCAGGAGAGACTGAAGTCATGCCAGTAATGGGCTAGTGATGGACATGACCACACCTTGACCCTGACTGCTTACTTGCACAAATCACTCAGCCTGTATTTAACCCTATACCATGTAGGATTCCAAAATGATCTTAGAGAATCACCAAGCCTCTTATTTTCTCCTCTTCTCTCTCTGCTTGGCACTATTAGTTGTCTCTTTAATCGGCTGTCTTCTTAAGGCTATCAAGGACTTAGCTTTCACTCTAACCACTCTGGTAACATTTAGACATGAAGCTCTTGGTGTTTCATAAGATTTATATCCCTTGTATGTGTTGTGACACTAACTCTGTCACTATTTAAACTGTGTTTCTTTTACTGCCATTTTAGGACAGTGTGTGTGTGTGTGTGTGTGTGTGTGTGTGTGTGTGTGTGTGTGT